>NC_045978.1:41884242-42150951 GCF_010909765.2 Amblyraja radiata | reverse complement strand
GCTGTGACAAAATGAACGGATAAGGCGACATACCCGGCTGTGAGAAAATGAACGGAAAAAGCGACATTCCCGGCTGTGAGAAAATGAACGGATAAGGCAATATACCCGGCTGTGAGAAAATGAACGGATAAGGCGACATTCCCGGCTGTGAGAAAATGAACGGATAAGGCGACATACCCGGCTGTGAGAAAATGAACGGATAAGGCGACATGCCCGGATGTGAGAAAATGAACGGATGAGGCGACATACCCGGATGTGAGAAAATGAACGGATAAGGCGACATTCCCGGCTGTGAGAAAATGAACGGATAAGGCGACATACCCGGCTGTGAGAAAATGAACGGATAAGGTGACATTCCGGCTGTGAGAAAATGAACGGATAAAGCGACATTCCCGCCTGTGAGAAAATGAACGGATAAGGCAATATACCCGGCTGTGAGAAAATGAACGGATAAGGCGACATTCCCGGCTGTGAGAAAATGAACGGATGAGGCGACATACCCGGATGTGATAAAATGAACGGATGAGGCGACATGCCCGGATGTAAGAAAATGAACGGATCAGGCGACATGCCCGGTTGTGAGAAAATGAACGGATCAAGCGACATGCCCGGCTGTGAGAAAATGAACGGATGAGGCGACATACCCGGATGTGAGAAAATGAACGGATAAGGTCGACATCCCGCTGTGAGAAAATGAACAGGTAAAGCGACATTCCCGGCTGTGAGAAATGAACGGATAATGCAACATACCCGATTGTGCCAAAAATTGACGGATAGGCGACATACCCGGATGTGAGAAATGAACGATAAGGCGACATACCCGGATGTGAGAAAATGAACGGATAAGGCGACATACCCGGCTGTGAGAAAATGAACGGATAAGGCGACATACCCGGATGTGAGAAAATGAACGGATAAGGCGACATACCCGGCTGTGAGAAAATGAACGGATAAGGCGACATTCCCAGGCTGTGAGAAAATGAACGGATAAGGCGACATACCCGGCTGTGAGAAAATGAACGGATAAGGCGACATACCCGGCTGTGAGAAAATGAACGGATAAGGCGACATTTCCGGCTGTGAGAAAATGAACGGATAAGGCGACATTCCCGGCTGTGAGAAAATGAACGGATAAGGAGCCATGCCCGGCTGTGAGAAAATGAACGGATAAGGCGCCATTCCCGGCTGTGAGAAAATGAACGGATAAGGCGACATACCCGGCTGTGAGAAAATGAACGGAGAAGGCGACATTCCCGGCTGTGAGAAAATGAACGGATAAGGCGCCATTCCCGGCTGTGAGAAAATGAACGGGTAAAGCGACATTCCCGGCTGTGAGAAAATGAACGGATAAGGCAACATACCCGGTTGTGAGAAAATGAACGGATAAGACGACATTCCCGGCTGTGAGAAAATGAACGGGTAAAGCGACATTCCCGGCTGTGAGAAAATGAACGGATAATGCAACATACCCGGATGTGCCAAAAATTGACGGATAAGGCGACATACCCGGATGTGAGAAAATGAACGGATAAGGCGACATACCCGGATGTGAGAAAATGAACGGATAAGGCGACATACCCGGCTGTGAGAAAATGAACGGATAAGGCGACATACCCGGATGTGAGAAAATGAACGGATAAGGCGACATACCCGGCTGTGAGAAAATGAACGGATAAGGCGACATTCCCAGGCTGTGAGAAAATGAACGGATAAGGCGACATACCCGGCTGTGAGAAAATGAACGGATAAGGCGACATTCCCGGCTGTGAGAAAATCAACGGATAAGGCGACATACCCGGCTTTGAGAAAATGAACGGATAAGGCGACATTCCCGGCTGTGAGAAAATGAACGGATAAGGCGCCATGCCCGGCTGTGAGAAAATTAACGGATAAGGCGACATTCCCGGCTGTGAGAAAATGAACGGATAAAGCGACATTCCCGGCTGTGAGAAAATGAACGGATAAGGCAACATACCCGGCTGTGAGAAAATGAACGGATAAGGCGACATTCCCGGCTGTGAGGAAATGAACGGATAAGGCGACATACCCGGCTGTGAGAAAATGAATGGATAAAGCGACATACCCGGATGTGAGAAAATGAACGGATAAGGCGACATACCCGGCTGTGAGAAAATGAACGGATAAGGCGACATTCCCAGGCTGTGAGAAAATGAACGGATAAGGCGACACCCCCGGCTGTGAGAAAATGAACGGATAAGGCGACATTCCCGGCTGTGAGAAAATGAACGGATAAGGCGACATACCCGGCTCTGAGAAAATGAACGGATAAGGCGACATTCCCGGCTGTGAGAAAATGAACGGATAAGGCGACATACCCGGCTGTGAGAAAATGAACGGATAAGGCGACATTCCCGGCTCCGGTAGGCGGCGCGACTCTCGTCAGCAGCGGCCTCTGCAGTCCGTCTGCGTTTTTTATTATTTTATGTCTATGTTTTTATGTAGTTTTTGTTATTTTTTGTTGGGGTATGTGTGTGGGGGGGGGGAGGGGGTAACTTTTAAATCTCTCCCTGCATGGGAGACCCGACCTTTTCTTTGTCGGGTCTCCGTTGTCGTTGGGGCTGCAACGAGGAGCGGCCTCCAACAGGAAGACCAGGGGCTGTGGTGCCGACTACTCACCTCACCGTCGCGGAGCTGGCCGAGTCCAGAGCGGGTGGAGCTGTGGTGGACGCTGCTGCGACCCGACCCCCGGAGATTCGGTGGCTGCAACTGCGGGTTTGGCGGAAAGTGACACCGGGAGCCCGCGGGTCCCTGGAGGGAGTCCGCTTTTCGGCGCTTCCGGAACGGCGACTTCTCCCGCCCGAGTTGCGGGGTTGAAGAGCTCCTGGAGCGGGGCCTTACAGCACCGCCCCGCGAGGCTTGGAATGGCCGCGGGATTGCGAGCGCGCGCCGGGGGCTCTAACATCTAGAACCCGGTGTGCGACCTTGCATCACCCGGCGTGGCTTTAATGGCCACGGGACAATTCGCCATCGCCAGCCGGGGGCTTTGACTTTGACTCTGACATCGGGGGGGGGGAGTGCAGTGGAGAGAAAAGTTTTTTTGGCCTTCCATCACAGCAATGTGATGGATGTTTATGTAAATTATGTTGTGTCTTGGGTCTATTTGTTTGTAATGTATGGCTGCAGAAACGGCATTTCGTTTGGACCTCAAGGGGTCCAAATGACAATAAATTGAATTGAATTGAATTGAATATCCGGCTGTGAGAAAATGAACGGATAAGGCGACATTCCCGGCTGTGAGAAAATGAACAGATAAGGCGACATACCCGGCTGTGAGAAAATGAACGGATAAGGCGCCATTCCCGGCTGTGAGAAAATGAACGGGTAAAGCGACATTCCCGGCTGTGAGAAAATGAACGGATAAGGCAACATACCCGGCTGTGAGAAAATGAACGGATAAGGCGACATTCCCGGCTGTGAGAAAATGAACGGATAAGGCGACATACCCGGCTGTGAGAAAATGAACGGATAAGGCGACATACCCGGCTGTGAGAAAATGAACGGATAAGGCGACATACCCGGATGTGAGAAAATGAACGGATAAGGCGACATACCCGGCTGTGAGAAAATGAACGGATAAGGCGACATTCCCAGGCTGTGAGAAAATGAACGGATAAGGCGACATACCCGGCTGTGAGAAAATGAACGGATAAGGCGACATTCCCGGCTGTGAGAAAATCAACGGATAAGGCGACATACCCGGCTTTGAGAAAATGAACGGATAAGGCGACATTCCCGGCTGTGAGAAAATGAACGGATAAGGCGCCATGCCCGGCTGTGAGAAAATTAACGGATAAGGCGACATTCCCGGCTGTGAGAAAATGAACGGATAAAGCGACATTCCCGGCTGTGACAAAATGAACGGATAAGGCAACATACCCGGCTGTGAGAAAATGAACGGATAAGGCGACATTCCCGGCTGTGAGGAAATGAACGGATAAGGAGACATACCCGGCTGTGAGAAAATGAATGGAGAAGGCGACATAACCGGATGTGAGAAAATGAACGGATAAGGCGACATACCCGGCTGTGAGAAAATGAACGGATAAGGCGACATTCCCAGGCTGTGAGAAAATGAACGGATAAGGCGACACCCCCGGCTGTGAGAAAATGAACGGATAAGGCGACATTCCCGGCTGTGAGAAAATGAACGGATAAGGCGACATACCCGGCTCTGAGAAAATGAACAGATAAGGCGACATTCCCGGCTGTGAGAAAATGAACGGATAAGGCGACATACCCGGCTGTGAGAAAATGAACGGATAAGGCGACATTCCCGGCTCCGGTAGGCGGCGCGACTCTCGTCAGCAGCGGCCTCTGCAGTCCGTCTGCGTTTTTTATTATTTTATGTCTATGTTTTTATGTAGTTTTTGTTATTTTTTGTTGGGGTATGTGTGTGGGGGGGGGGGAGGGGGTAACTTTTAAATCTCTCCCTGCATGGGAGACCCGACCTTTTCTTTGTCGGGTCTCCGTTGTCGTTGGGGCTGCAACGAGGAGCGGCCTCCAACAGGAAGACCGGGGGCTGTGGTGCCGACTACTCACCTCACCGTCGCGGAGCTGGCCGAGTCCAGAGCGGGTGGAGCTGTGGTGGACGCTGCTGCGACCCGACCCCCGGAGATTCGGTGGCTGCAACTGCGGGTTTGGCGGACAGTGACACGGTGAGCCTGGAGGGAGACCGCTTTTCGGGGCTTCCGCAAAGGCGACTTCTCCCGCCCGAGTTGCGGGGTTGAAGAGCTCCTGGAGCGGGGCCTTACAGCACCGCCCCGCGCGGCTTGGAATGGCCGCGGGATTGCGAGCGCGCGCCGGGGGCTCTAACATCTAGAACCCGGTGTGCGACCTTGCATCACCCGGCGTGGCTTTAATGGCCACGGGACAATTCGCCATCGCCAGCCGGGGGCTTTGACTTTGACTCTGACATCGGGGGGGGGGGAGTGCAGTGGAGAGAAAAGTTTTTTTGGCCTTCCATCACAGCAATGTGATGGATGTTTATGTAAATTATGTTGTGTCTTGGGTCTATTTGTTTGTAATGTATGGCTGCAGAAACGGCATTTCGTTTGGACCTCAAGGGGTCCAAATGACAATAAATTGAATTGAATTGAATTGAATATCCGGCTGTGAGAAAATGAACGGATAAGGCGACATTCCCGGCTGTGAGAAAATGAACAGATAAGGCGACATACCCGGCTGTGAGAAAATGAACGGATAAGGCGCCATTCCCGGCTGTGAGAAAATGAACGGGTAAAGCGACATTCCCGGCTGTGAGAAAATGAACGGATAAGGCAACATACCCGGCTGTGAGAAAATGAACGGATAAGGCGACATTCCCGGCTGTGAGAAAATGAACGGATAAGGCGACATACCCGGCTGTGAGAAAATGAACGGATAAGGCGACATTCCCGGCTGTGAGAAAATGAACGGATAAGGCGACATACCCGGCTGTGAGAAAATGAACGGATAAGGCGACATTCCCGGCTGTGAGAAAATGAACGGATAAGGCGACATACCCGGCTGTGAGAAAATGAACGGATAAGGCGACATACCCGGCTGTGAGAAAATGAACGGATAAGGCGACATTCCCGGCTGTGAGAAAATGAACGGATAAGGAGCCATGCCCGGCTGTGAGAAAATGAACGGATAAGGCGCCATTCCCGGCTGTGAGAAAATGAACGGATAAGGCGACATACCCGGCTGTGAGAAAATGAACGGAGAAGGCGACATTCCCGGCTGTGAGAAAATGAACGGATAAGGCGCCATTCCCGGCTGTGAGAACATGAACGGGTAAAGCGACATTCCCGGCTGTGAGAAAATGAACGGATAAGGCAACATACCCGGTTGTGAGAAAATGAACGGATAAGGCGACATTCCCGGCTGTGAGAAAATGAACGGGTAAAGCGACATTCCCGGCTGTGAGAAAATGAACGGATAATGCAACATACCCGGATGTGCCAAAAATTGACGGATAAGGCGACATACCCGGCTGTGAGAAAATCAACGGATAAGGCGACATACCCGGATGTGAGAAAATGAACGGATAAGGCGACATACCCGGCTGTGAGAAAATGAACGGAGAAGGCGACATTCCCGGCTGTGAGAAAATGAACGGATAAGGCGACATACCCGGCTGTGAGAAAATGAACGGATAAGGCGCCATTCCCGGCTGTGAGAAAATGAACGGGTAAAGCGACATTCCCGGCTGTGAGAAAATGAACGGATAAGGCAACATACCCGGCTGTGAGAAAATGAACGGATAAGGCGACATTCCCGGCTGTGAGAAAATGAACGGATAAGGCGACATACCCGGCTGTGAGAAAATGAACAGATAAGGCGACATTCCCGGCTGTGAGAAAATGAACGGATAAGGCGACATACCCGGCTGTGAGAAAATGAACGGATAAGGTGACATTCCCGGCTGTGAGAAAATGAACGGATAAGGCGACATACCCGGCTGTGAGAAAATGAACGGATAAGGCGACATTCCCGGCTGTGAGAAAATGAACGGATAAGGCGACATACCCGGCTGTGAGAAAATGAACGGATAAGGCGCCATTCCCGGCTGTGAGAAAATGAACGGATAAAGCGACATTCCCGGCTGTGAGAAAATGAACGGATAAGGCAACATACCGGCTGTGAGAAAATGAACGGATAGAAACATAGAAACATAGAAATTAGGTGCAGGAGTAGGCCATTCGGCCCTTCGAGCCTGCACCGCCATTCAATATGATCATGGCTGATCATCCAACTCAGTATCCCGTACCTGCCTTCTCTCCATACCCTCTGATCCCCTTAGCCACAAGGGCCACATCTAACTCCCTCTTAAATATAGCCAATGAACTGGCCTCGACTATACAATACAATACAATTCAATACAATTCAATTTATTGTCATTTGGACCCCTTGAGGTCCAAACGAAATGCCGTTTCTGCAGCCATACATTACAAACAAATAGACCCAAGACACAACATAATTTACATAAACATCCATCACATTGCTGTGATGGAAGGCCAAAAGAACTTCTCTCTCCACTGCACTCTCCCCCCCGATGTCAGAGTCAAAGTCAAAGTCAAAGCCCCCGGCGGGCGATGGTGATTGTCCCGTGGCCATTAAAGCCACGCCGGGTGATGCAAGGTCGCACACCGGGTCTTGGTTTTAGAGCCCCCGGCGTGCGCTCGCAGAGACCCGCCGCCATTCCAAGCCGCGCGGGGCGGTGCTGTAAGGCCCCGCTCCAGGAGCTCTTCAACCCCGCAACTCGGGTAGAAGAAGTCGCCGCTGCGGAAGCCCCGAAAAGCGGTCTCCCTCCAGGGACCCGCGGGCTCCCGCTGTTACCGTCCGCCAAACCCGCAGTTGCTGCCACCGAATCTCCGGGGGTCGGGTCGCAGCAGCGTCCACCACAGCTCCACCCGCTCTGGACTCGGCCAGCTCCGCGACGGTGAGGTGAGTAGTCGGCACCACAGCCCCCGGTCTTCCTGTTGGAGGCCGCTCCTCGTTGCAGCCCCAACGACAACGGAGACCCGACAAAGAAAAGGTCGGGTCTCCCGTGCAGGGAGAGATTTAAAAGTTACCCCCAACCCCCCCCACACCACCCCCACCCCCCCACACACATACCCCAACAAAAATAACAAAAACTACATAAAAACATCGACATAAAATAATAAAAACGCAGACGGACTGCAGAGGCCGCTGCTGACGAGAGTCGCTCTGTGGCAGGGAGTTCCAGAGATTCACCACTCTCTGTGTGAAAAAAGTTCTTCTCATCTCGGTTTTAAAGGATTTCCCCCTTATCCTTAAGCTGTGACCCCTTGTCCTGGACTTCCCCAACATCGGGAGCAATCTTCCTGCATCTAGCCTGTCCAACCCCTTAAGAATTTTGTAAGTTTCTATAAGATCCCCTCTCATTCTCCTAAATTCTAGAGAGTATAAACCAAGTCTATCCAGTCTTTCTTCATAAGACAGTCCTGACATCCCAGGAATCAGTCTGGTGAACCTTCTCTGCACTCCCTCTATGGCAATAATGCCCTTCCTCAGATTTGGAGACCAAAACTGTACGCGATACTCCAGGTGTGGTCTCACCAAGACCCTGTACAACTGCAGTAGAACCTCCCTGCTCCTATACTCAAATCCTTTTGCTATGAAAGCTAACATACCATTCGCTTTCTTCACTGCCTGCTGCACCTGCATGCCCACTTTCAATGACTGGTGTACCATGACACCCAGGTCTCGCTGCATCTCCCCTTTTCCTAGTCGGCCACCATTTAGATAATAGTCTGCTTTCCCGTTTTTGCCACCAAAATGGATAATCTCACATTTATCCACATTATACTGCATCTGCCAAACATTTGCCCACTCACCCAGCCTATCCAATTCACCTTGCAGTCTCCTAGCATCTTCCTCACAGCTAACACTGCCCCCCAGCTTAGTGTCATCCGCAAACTTGGAGATATTGCCTTCAATTCCCTCATCCAGATCATTAATATATATTATAAATAGCTGGGGTCCCAGCACTGAGCCTTGCGGTACCCCACTAGTCACTGCCTGCCATTGTGAAAAGGACCCGTTTACTCCTACTCTTTGCTTCCTGTTTGCCAGCCAGTTCTCTATCCACATCAATACTGAACCCCCAATGCCGTGTGCTTTAAGTTTGTAAACTAATCTCTTATGTGGGACCTTGTCGAAAGCTTTCTGGAAGTCCAGATACACCACATCCACTGGTTCTCCCCTATCCACGCTACTAGTTACATCCTCGAAAAATTCTATAAGATTCGTCAGACATGATTTACCTTTTGTAAATCCATGCTGACTTTGTCCAATGATTTCACCACTTTCCAAATGTGCTGCTATCCCATCTTTAATAACTGACTAGCAGTTTCCCCACTACCGATGTTAGACTAACTGGTCTGTAATTCCCCGTTTTCTCTCTCCCTCCCTTCTTAAAAAGTGGGGTTACGTTTGCTACCCGCCAATCCTCAGGAACTACTCCAGAATCTAAAGAGTTTTGAAAGATTATTACTAATGCATCCACTATTTCTGGAGCTACTTCCTTAAGTACTCTGGGATGCAGCCTATCTGGCCCTGGGGATTTATCGGCCTTTAATCCATTTAATTTACCCAACACCACTTCCCGGCTAACCTGGATTTCACTCAATTCCTCCAACTCCTTTGACCCGCGGTCCCCTGCTATTTCCGGCAGATTATTTATGTCTTCCTTAGTGAAGACTGAACCAAAGTAGTTATTCAATTGGTCCGCCATATCCTTGTTCCCCATGATCAACTCACCCGTTTCTGACTGCAGGGACCTACATTTGTTTTAACTAATCTCTTTCTTTTCACATATCTATAAAAACTTTTGCAGTCAGTTTTTATGTTCCCTGCCAGTTTTCTTTCATAATCTATTTTTCCTTTCCTAATTAAGCCCTTTGTCCTCCTCTGCTGGTCTCTGAATTTCTCCCAGTCCTCCGGTATGCAGCTTTTTCTGGCTAATTTGTACGCATCATCCTTCGCTTTGATACTATCCCTGATTTCCCTTGTTATCCACGGATGCACTACCTTCCCTGATTTATTCTTTTGCCAAACTGGGATGAACAATTTTTGTAGTTCATCCATGCAGTCTTTAAATGTCTTCCATTGCATATCCACCGTCAACCCTTTTAGAATTAATTGCCAGTCAATCTTGGCCAATTCACGTCTCATACCCTCAAAGTTACCTTTCTTTAAGTTCAGAACCATTGTTTCTGAATTAACAATGTCACTCTCCATCCTAATGAAGAACTCAACTATATTATGGTCACTCTTGCCCAAGGGGGCACGTACAACAAGACTGCTAACTAACCCTTCCTCATTACTCAATACCCAGTCTAAAAAGGATAAGGCGACATTCCCGGCTGTGAGGAAATGAACGGATCAGGCGACATACCCGGCTGTGAGAAAATGAACGGATAAGGCGACATACCCGGCTGTGAGAAAATGAACGGATAAGGCGACATACCCGGCTGTGAGAAAATGAACGGATAAGGCGACATTCCCGGCTGTGAGAAAATGAACGGATAAGGCGACATACCCGCCTGTGAGAAAATGAACGGATAAGGCGACATTCCCGGCTGTGAGAAAATGAACGGATAAGGCGACATACCTGGCTGTGAGAAAATGAACGGATAAGGCGACATACCTGGCTGTGAGAAAATGAACGGATAAGGCGAAATTCCCGGCTGTGAGAAAATGAACATATAAGGCGACATACCCGGCTGTGAGAAAATGAACGGATAAGTCGACATTCCCGGCTGTGAGAAATTGAACGGAGAAGGCGACATACCCGACTGTGAGAAAATGAACGGATAAGGCGACATTCCCGACTGTGAGAAAATGAACGGATAAGGCAACATACCTGGCTGTGAGAAAATGAACGGATAAGGCGACATTCCCGGCTGTGAGAAAATGAACGGATAAGGCGACATACCCGCCTGTGAGAAAATGAACGGATAAGGCGACATTCCCGGCTGTGAGAAAATGAACGGATAAGGTGACATACCTGGCTGTGAGAAAATGAACGGATAAGGCGACATACCTGGCTGTGAGAAAATGAACGGATAAGGCGAAATTCCCGGCTGTGAGAAAATGAACATATAAGGCGACATACCCGGCTGTGAGAAATGAACGGATAAGTCGACATTCCCGGCTGTGAGAAATGAACGGATAAGGCGACATACCCGGGCTGTGAGAAAATGAACGGATAAGGCGACATTCCCAGGCTGTGAGAAAATGAACGGATAAGGCGACACCCCCGGCTGTGAGAAAATGAACGGATAAGGCGACATTCCCGGCTGTGAGAAAATGAACGGATAAGGCGACATACCCGGCTGTGAGAAAATGAACGGATAAGGCGCCATTCCCGGCTGTGAGAAAATGAACGGATAAGGCGACATTCCCGGCTGTGAGAAAATGAACGGATAAGGCGACATACCCGGCTGTGAGAAAATGAACGGATAAGGCGACATTCCCGGCTGTGAGAAAATGAACGGATAAGGCGACATACCCGGCTGTGAGAAAATGAACGGATAAGGCGACATTCCCGGCTGTGAGAAAATGAACGGATAAGGCGACATACCTGGCTGTGAGAAAATGAACGGATAAGGCGACATACCTGGCTGTGAGAAAATGAACGGATAAGGCGAAATTCCCGGCTGTGAGAAAATGAACATATAAGGCGACATACCCGGCTGTGAGAAAATGAACGGATAAGGCGACATTCCCGGCTGTGAGAAATTGAATGGATAAGGCGACATACCCGGCTGTAAGAAAATGAACGGATAAGGCAACATTCCCGACTGTGAGAAAATGAACGGATAAGGCAACATACCCGGCTGTGAGAAAATGAACGGATAAGGCGACATTCCCGGCTGTGAGAAAATGAACGGATAAGGCGACATACCCGCCTGTGAGAAAATGAACGGATAAGGCGACATTCCCGGCTGTGAGAAAATGAACGGATAAGGTGACATACCTGGCTGTGAGAAAATGAACGGATAAGGCGACATACCTGGCTGTGAGAAAATGAACGGATAAGGCGAAATTCCCGGCTGTGAGAAAATGAACATATAAGGCGACATACCCGGCTGTGAGAAAATGAACGGATAAGTCGACATTCCCGGCTGTGAGAAATTGAACGGAGAAGGCGACATACCCGACTGTGAGAAAATGAACGGATAAGGCGACATACCCGGCTGTGAGAAAATGAACGGATAAGGCGCCATTCCCGGATGTGAGAAAATGAACGGATAAGGCGACATTCCCGGCTGTGAGAAAATGAACGGATAAGGCGACATACCCGGCTGTGAGAAAATGAACGGATAAGGCGACATTCCCGGCTGTGAGAAAATGAACGGATAAGGCGACATACCCGGCTGTGAGAAAATGAACGGATAAGGCGACATTCCCGGCTGTGAGAAAATGAACGGATAAGGCGACATACCTGGCTGTGAGAAAATGAACGGATAAGGCGACATACCCGGCTGTGAGAAAATGAACGGATAAGGCGACATTCCCGGCTGTGAGAAAATGAACGGATAAGGCGACATACCCGGCTGTGAGAAAATGAACGGATTAAACGACATTCCCGGCTGTGAGAAAATGAACGGATAAGGCGACATACCCGGCTGTGAGAAAATGAACGGATAAGGCGACATTCCCGGCTGTGACAAAATGACGGATAAGGCGACATACCCGGCTGTGAGAAAATGAACGGATAAGGCGACATTCCCGGCTGTGAGAAAATGAACGGATAAGGCGACATACCCGGCTGTGAGAAAATGAACGGATAAGGCGACATTCCCGGCTGTGAGAAAATGAACGGATAAGGCGACATTCCCGGCTGTGAGAAAATGAACGGATAAGGCGACATTCCCGGCTGTGAGAAAATGAACGGATAAGGCGACGTACCCGGCTGTGAGAAAATGAACGGATAAGGCGACATTCCCGGCTGTGAGAAAATGAACGGATTATGCGACATTCCCGGCTGTGAGAAAATGAACGGATAAGGCGACATACCCGGCTGTGAGAAAATGAACGGATAAGGCGACATTCCCGGCTGTGAGAAAATGAACGGATAAGGCGACATACCCGGCTGTGAGAAAATGAACGGATAAGGCGACATTCCCGGCTGTGAGAAAATGAACGGATAAGGCGACATACCCGGCTGTGAGAAAATGAACGGATAAGGCGCCATTCCCGGATGTGAGAAAATGAACGGATAAAGTGACATTCCCGGCTGTGCGAAAATGAACGGATAAGGCGCCATACCCGGCTGTGAGAAAATGAACGGATAACGCGACATTCCCGGCTGTGAGAAAATGAACGGATAAGGCGACATACCCGGCTGTGAGAAAATGAACGGATAAGGCGACATTCCCGGCTGTGAGAAAATGAACGGATAAGGCGACATACCCGGCTGTGAGAAAATGAACGGATAAGGCGACATTCCCGGCTGTGAGAAAATGAACGGATATGGCGACATACCCGGCTGTGAGAAAATGAACGGATAAGGCGACCATTCCCGGCTGTGAGAAAATGAACGGATAAGGCGACATTCCCGGCTGTGAGAAAATGAACGGATAAGGCGACATACCCGGCTGTGAGAAATGAACGGATAAGGCGACATACCCGGCTGTGAGAAAATGAACGGATAAGGCGACATTCCCGGCTGTGAGAAAATGAACGGATAAGGCGACATACCCGGCTGTGAGAAAATGAACGGATAAGGCGACATTCCCGGCTGCGAGAAAATGAACGGATAAGGCGACATACCCGGCTGTGAGAAAATGAACGGATAAGGCGACATTCCCGGCTATGAGAAAATGAACGGATAAGGCGACATACCCGGCTGTGAAGAAATGAACGGATAAGGCGACATTCCCGGCTGTGAGAAAATGAACGGATAAGGCGACATACCCGGCTGTGTGAAAATGAACGGATAAGGCGACATACCCGGCTGTGAGAAAATGAACGGATAAGGCGACATTCCCGGCTGTGAGAAAATGAACCGATAAGGCGACATACCCGGCTGTGAGAAAATGAACGGATAAGGCGACATTCCCGGCTGTGAGAAAATGAACGGATAAGGCGACATACCCGGCTGTGAGAAAATGAACGGATAAGGCGACATTCCCGGCTATGAGAAAATGAACGGATAAGGCGACATACCCGGCTGTGAGAAAATGAACGGATAAGGCGACATTCCCGGCTGTGAGAAAATGAACGGATAAGGCGACATACCCAGCTGTGTGAAAATGAACGGATAAGGCGACATACCCAGCTGTGAGAAAATGAACGGATAAGGCGACATTCCCGGCTGTGAGAAAATGAACCGATAATGCGACATACCCGGCTGTGAGAAAATGAACGGATAAGGCGACATTCCCGGCTGTGAGAAAATGAACGGATAAGGCGACATACCCGGCTGTGAGAAAATGAACGGATAATGCGACATACCCGGCTGTGAGAAAATGAACGGATAAGGCGACATTCCCGGCTGTGAGAAAATGAACGGATAAGGCGACATACCCGTCTGTGAGAAAATGAACGGATAAGGGTACATTCCCGGCTGTGAGAAAATGAACGGATAAGGCGACATTCCCGGCTGTGAGAAAATGAACAGATAAGGCGACATACCCGGCTGTGAGAAAATGAACGGATAAGGCGACATACCAGGCTGTGAGAAAATGAACGGAAAAGGCGACATTCCCGGCTGTGAGAAAATGAACGGATAAGGCGACATTCCCGGCTGTGAGAAAATGAACGGATAAGGCGACATTCCCGGCTGTGAGAAAATGAACGGATAAGGCGACATACCCGGCTGTGAGAAAATGAACGGATAAGGCGACATTCCCGGCTGTGAGAAAATGAACGGATAAGGCGACATACCCGGCTGTGAGAAAATGAACGGATAAGGCGACATGCCCGGCTGTGAGAAAATGAACGGATAAGGCGACATGCCCGGCTGTGAGAAAACGAACGGATAAGGCGACATGCCCGGCTGTGACAAAATGAACGTATAAGGCGAGATGTCCGGATGTGAGACAATTAGCGGTAAGGCGACATGCCCGGATGTGAGAAAATTAACGGATGAGGCGACATGCCCGGATGTGAGAAAATTACCGGATGAGGCGACATTCCCGGCTGTGAGAAAATGAACGGATAAGGCGACATACCCGGCTGTGAGAAAATGAACGGATAAGGCGACATTCCCGGCTGTGAGAAAATGAACGGATAAGGCGACATACCCGGCTGTGGGAAAATGAACGGATAAGGCGACATTCCCGGCTGTGAGAAAATGAACGGATAAGGCGACATACCCGGCTGTGAGAAAATGAACGGATTAGGCAACATACCCGGCTGTGAGAAAATGAATGGATAAGGCGACATTCCCGGCTGTGAGAAAATGAACTGATAAGGCGACATACCCGGCTGTGAGAAAATGAATGGATAAGGCGACATTCCCGGCTGTGAGAAAATGAATGGATAAGGCGACATGCCCGGCTGTGACAAAATTATCGGATGAATCGACATGCCCGGATGTGAAAAAATGACCGGATGAGGCGACATACCCGGATGTGACAAAAATTGACGGTTAAAGCGACATACCCGGATGTGAGAAAATGAACGGATAAGGCGACATGCCCGGATGTGAGAAAATTTCCGGATGAGGCGACATGCCCGGATGTGAGAAAATTACGGATGAGGCGACATGCCCGGCTGTGGGAAAATGAACGGTTGAGGCGACATGCCCGGATGTGAGAAAATGAACGGATAAGGCGACATGCCCGGCTCTGAGAAAATTAACGGATAAGGCGACATGGCCGGCTGTGACAAAAGGAACAGATAAGGCAACATGCCCGGCTGTGACAAAACAAACGGATAAGGCGACATGCCCGGCTGTGACAAAATGAACGGATAAGGCGACATGCCCGGATGTGAGACAATTAACGGATAAGGCGACATGCCCGGCTGTGACAAAATTAACGGATAAGGCGACATGCCCGGATGTGAGAAAATTACCGGATAAGGCGACATGCCCGGATGTGAGAAAATTACCGGATAAGGCGACATGCCCGGATGTGAGAAAATTACCGGTTAAGGCGACATGCCCGGATGTGACAAAATGAACGGATAAGGCGACATACCCGGCTGTGACAAAATGAACGGATAAGGCGACATACCCGGCTGTGACAAAATGAACGGATAAGGCGACATACCCGGCTGTTAGAAAATGAACGGATAAGGCGACATACCCGGATGTGACAAAACGAACGGATAAGGCGACATACCCGGCTGTGACAAAATGAACAGATAAGGCGACATGCCCGGCTGTGACAAAAGGAACGCATAAGGCGACATTCCCGGCTGTGACAAAATGAACGGATAAGGCGACATGCCCGGCAGTGACAAAAGGAACGGATAAGGCGACATGCCCGGCTGTGACAAAACAAACGGATAAGGCGACATGCCCGGCTGTGACAAAACGATCGGATAAGGCGACATGCCCGGCTGTGACAAAATTAACGGATAACGCGACATTCCCGGATGTGAGAAAATTTCCGGATAAGGCGACATGCCCGGATGTGAGAAAATTACCGGATAAGGCGACATCCCCGGATGTGAGAAAATTACCGGATAAGGCGACATTCCCGGCTGTGAGAAAATGAACGGATAAGGCGACATATCCGGCTGTGAGAAAATGAACGGATTAGGCAACATACCCGGCTGTGAGAAAATGAATGGATAAGGCGACATTCCCGGCTGTGAGAAAATGAACGGATAAGGTGACATACCCGGCTGTGAGAAAATGAATGGATAAGGCGACATTCCCGGCTGTGAGAAAATGAACGGATAAGGCGACATGCCCGGCTGTGACAAAATTATCGGATGAATCGACATGCCCGGATGTGAAAAAATGACCGGATGAGGCGACATACCCGGATGTGACAAAAATTGACGGTTAAAGCGACATACCCGGATGTGAGAAAATGAACGGATAAGGCGACATGCCCGGATGTGAAAAAATTTCCGGATGAGGCGACATGCCCGGATGTGAGAAAATTACGGATGAGGCGACATGCCCGGCTGTGAGAAAATGAACGGATGAGGCGACATGCCCGGATGTGAGAAAATGAACGGATGAGGCGACATGCCCGGCTGTGAGAAAATGAACGGATGAGGCGACATGCCCGGCTGTGAGAAAATGAACGGATAAGGCGACATACCCGGCTGTGAGAAAATGAACGGATAAGGCGACATTCCCAGGCTGTGACAAAATGAACGGATGAGGCGACATGCCCGGATGTGAGAAAATTAACGGATAAGGCGACATGCCCGGATGTGACGAAAATGAACGGATAAGGCGACATGCCCGGAGTGTGAGAAAATTACCGGGATAAGGCGACATAGCCGGATGTGAGAAAATGACCGGTAAGGCGACATGCCCGGATGTGAGAAAATGAACGGATAAGGCGACATACCCGCTGTGAGAAATGAACGGATAAGGCGACATCCCCGGCTGTGAGAAAATGAACGGATTAAGGCGACATTCCCGGCGTGAGAAATGAACGGATAAGGCGACATTCCCGGCTGTGAGAAAATGAACGGATAAGGCGACATCCCGGCTGTGAGAAAATGAACGGATAAGGCGACATTCCGGCTGTGAGAAAATGAACGGATAAGGCGACATTCCCGGCTGTGAGAAAATGAACGGTAAGGCGACTATACCCGGCTGTGAGAAAATGAACGGATAAGGCGACATCCCGGCTGTGAGAAATGAACGGATAAGGCGACATACCGGCTGTGAGAAATGAACGGATAAGGCGACATTCCCGGCTGTGAGAAAATGAACGGATAAAGTGACATTCCCGGCTGTGAGAAAATGAACGGATAAGGCGACATACCCGGCTGTGAAAAAATGAACGGATAAGGCGACATACCCGGC
Organism: Amblyraja radiata; assembly: GCF_010909765.2. Classification (NCBI taxonomy): domain Eukaryota; kingdom Metazoa; phylum Chordata; class Chondrichthyes; order Rajiformes; family Rajidae; genus Amblyraja; species Amblyraja radiata. The sequence goes on along the minus strand of NC_045978.1, from coordinate 42,133,469 downwards.
TGCGACAAAATGAACGGATAAGGCGACATGCCCGGCTGTGACAAAAGGAACGGATAAGGCGACATGCCCGGCTGTGACAAAACGAACGGATAAGGCGACATGCCCGGCTGTGACAAAAGAACGGATAAGGCGACATGCCCGGATGTGAGACAATTAACGGATAAGGCGACATGCCCGGCTGTGACAAAATTAACGGATGAGGCGACATGCCCGGATGTGAGAAAATTACCGGATGAGGCGACATGCCCGGATGTGAGAAAATTACCGGATGAGGCGACATGCCCGGATGTGAGAAAATTACCGGATGAGGCGACATGCCCGGATGTGACAAAATGAACGGATAAGGCGACATACCCGGCTGTGACAAAATGAACGGATAAGGCGACATACCCGGCTGTGACAAAATGAACGGATAAGGCGACATACCCGGCTGTGAGAAAATGAACGGATAAGGCGACATACCCGGATGTGACAAAAGGAACGGATAAGGCGACATGCCCGGCTGTGACAAAAGGAACGGATAAGGCGACATGCCCGGCTGTGACAAAAGGAACGGAAAAGGCGACATGCCCGGCTGTGACAAAATGAACGGATAAGGCGACATGCCCGGCTGTGACAAAAGGAACGGATAAGGCGACATGCCCGGCTGTGACAAAACAAATGGATAAGGCGACATGCCCGGCTGTGACAAAACGATCGGATAAGGCGACATGCCCGGCTGTGACAAAATTAACGGATAACGCGACATTCCCGGATGTGAGAAAATTTCCGGATAAGGCGACATGCCCGGATGTGAGAAAATTACCGGATAAGGCGACATCCCCGGATGTGAGAAAATTACCGGATAAGGCGACATTCCCGGCTGTGAGAAAATGAACGGATAAGGCGACATACCCGGCTGTGAGAAAATGAACGGATTAGGCAACATACCCGGCTGTGAGAAAATGAATGGATAAGGCGACATTCCCGGCTGTGAGAAAATGAACGGATAAGGCGACATACCCGGCTGTGAGAAAATGAATGGATAAGGCGACATTCCCGGCTGTGAGAAAATGAACGGATAAGGCGACATGCCCGGCTGTGACAAAATTATCGGATGAATCGACATGCCCGGATGTGAAAAAATGACCGGATGAGGCGACATACCCGGATGTGACAAAAATTGACGGTTAAAGCAACATACCCGGATGTGAGAAAATGAACGGATAAGGCGACATGCCCGGATGTGAGAAAATTTCCGGATGAGGCGACATGCCCGGATGTGAGAAAATTACGGATGAGGCGACATGCCCGGCTGTGAGAAAATGAACGGTTGAGGCGACATGCCCGGATGTGAGAAAATGAACGGATAAGGCGACATGCCCGGCTCTGAGAAAATTAACGGATAAGGCGACATGGCCGGCTGTGACAAAAGGAACAGATAAGGCAACATGCCCGGCTGTGACAAAACAAACGGATAAGGCGACATGCCCGGCTGTGACAAAACGAACGGATAAGGCGACATGCCCGGATGTGAGACAATTAACGGATAAGGCGACATGCCCGGCTGTGACAAAATTAACGGATAAGGCGACATGCCCGGATGTGAGAAAATTACCGGATAAGGCGACATGCCCGGATGTGAGAAAATTACCGGTTAAGGCGACATGCCCGGATGTGACAAAATGAACGGATAAGGCGACATACCCGGCTGTGACAAAATGAACGGATAAGGCGACATACCCGGCTGTGACAAAATGAACGGATAAGGCGACATACCCGGCTGTGAGAAAATGAACGGATAAGGCGACATACCCGGATGTGAGAAAATTACCGGATAAGGCGACATGCCCGGATGTGAGAAAATTACCGGTTAAGGCGACATGCCCGGATGTGACAAAATGAACGGATAAGGCGACATACCTGGCTGTGACAAAATGAACGGATAAGGCGAAATACCCGGCTGTGACAAAATGAACGGATAAGGCGACATACCCGGCTGTGAGAAAATGAACGGATAAGGCGACATACCCGGATGTGACAAAACGAACGGATAAGGCGATATACCCGGCTGTGACAAAATGAACAGATAAGGCGACATGCCCGGCTGTGACAAAACAAACGGATAAGGCGACATGCCCGGCTGTGACAAAACGATCGGATAAGGCGACATGCCCAGCTGTGACAAAACGAACGGATAAGGCGACATGCCCGGATGTGAGACAATTAACGGATAATGCGACATGCCCGGCTGTGACAAAATTAACGGATAACGCGACATTCCCGGATGTGAGAAAATTTCCGGATAAGGCGACATGCCCGGATGTGAGAAAATTACCGGATAAGGCGACAACCCCGGATGTGAGAAAATTACCGGATAAGGCGACATGCCCGGATGTGAGAAAATTACCGGATAAGGCGACATGCCCGGATGTGACAAAATGAACGGATAAGGCGACATACCTGGCTGTGACAAAATGAACGGATAAGGCGACATACCCGGCTGTGACAAAATGAACGGATAAGGCGACATACCCGGCTGTGAGAAAACGAACGGATAAGGCGACATACCCGGATGTGACAAAACGAACGGATAAGGCGACATACCCGGCTGTGACAAAATGAACGGATAAGGCGACATGCCCGGCTGTGACAAAAGGAACGCATAAGGCGACATTCCCGGCTGTGACAAAATGAACGGATAAGGCGACATGCCCGGCAGTGACAAAAGGAACGGATAAGGCGACATGCCCGGCTGTGACAAAACAAACGGATAAGGCGACATGCCTGGCTGTGACAAAACGAACGGATAAGGCGACATGCCCGGCTGTGACAAAACGAACGGATAAGGCGACATGCCCGGATGTGAGACAATTAACGGATAATGCGACATGCCCGGCTGTGACAAAATTAACGGATAACGCGACATGCCCGGATGTGAGAAAATTACCGGATATGGCGACATGCCCGGATGTGAGAAAATTACCGGATAAGGCGACATGCCCGGATGTGACAAAATTACCGGATAATTCGACATGCCCGGATGTGAGAAAATTACCGGATAATGCGACATGCCCGGAGGTGAGAAAATTACCGGATAAGGCGACATGCCCGGATGTGAGAAAATGAACGGATAAGGCGAGATGCCCGGATGTGAGAAAATTACCGGATAATGCGAATGCCCGGATGTGAGCAAATGAACGGATAAAGCGAGATGCCCTGATGTGAGAAAATTACCGGATAAGGCGAGGTGCCCGGATGTGAGAAAATGAACGGATAAGGCGACATGCCCTGATGTGAGAAAATGAACGGATAAGGCGACATGTCCGGATGTGAGAAAATGAACGGATAAGGCGACATGCCCGGATGTGAGAAAATGAACGGATAAGGCGACATGCCCGGATGTGAGAAAATGAACGGATAAGGCGACATGCCCGGATGTGAGAAAATTAACGGATAAGGCGACATACCCGGATGTGACAAAAATGGACGGATAAGGCGACATACCCGGATGTGCCAAAATGAACGGATAAGGCGACATACCCGGATGTGCCAAAATGAACGGATAATGCGACTTGCCCGGCTGTGACAAAATTAACGGATAACGCGACATGCCCGGATGTGAGAAAATTACCGGATAAGGCGACATGCCCGGATGTGAGAAAATTACCGGATAAGGCGACATGCCCGGATGTGACAAAATTACCGGATAATTCGACATGCCCGGATGTGAGAAAATTACCGGATAAGGCGACATGCCCGGATGTGAGAAAATTACCGGATAAGGCGACATGCCCGGATGTGAGAAAATGAACGGATGAGGCGACATACCCGGATGTGAGAAAATTGAACAGATGAGGCGACATGCCCGGCTGTGAGAAAATGAACGGATGAGGCGACATGCCCGGATGTGAGAAAATGAACGGATGAGGCGACATGCCCGGATGTGAGAAAATGAACGGATGAGGCGACATGCCCGGATGTGAGATAATGAACGGATTAAGGCGACATACCCGGATGTGAGAAAATGAACGGATGAGGCGACATACCCGGATGTGAGAAAATGAACGGATGAGGCGACATGTCCGGATGTGAGAAAATGAACGGATAAGGCGACATGCCCGGATGTGAGAAAATGAACGGATAAGGCGACATGCCCGGATGTGAGAAAATGAACGGATAAGGCGACATGCCCGGATGTGAGAAAATGAACGGATAAGGCGACATGCGCGGATGTGAGAAAATGAACGGATAAGGCGACATGCCCGGCTGTGACAAAATTAACGGATAAGGCGACATGCCCGGATGTGAGAAAATTACCGGACAAGGCGACATCCCCGGATGTGAGAAAATTACCGGATAAGGCGACATGCCCGGATGTGACAAAATTACCGGATAAGGCGACATGCCCGGATGTGACAAAATGAACGGATAAGGCGACATACCCGGCTGTGACAAAATGAACGTATAAGGCGACATACCCGGCTGTGACAAAATGAACGGATAAGGCGACATACCCGGCTGTGAGAAAACGAACGGATAAGGCGACATACCCGGATGTGACAAAACGAACGGATAAGGCGACATACCCGGCTGTGACAAAATGAACGGATAAGGCGACATGCCCGGCTGTGACAAAAGGAACGCATAAGGCGACATTCCCGGCTGTGACAAAATGAACGGATAAGGCGACATGCCCGGCAGTGACAAAAGGAACGGATAAGGCGACATGCCCGGCTGTGACAAAACAAACGGATAAGGTGACATGCCTGGCTGTGACAAAACGAACGGATAAGGCGACATGCCCGGCTGTGACAAAACGAACGGATAAGGCGACATGCCCGGATGTGAGACAATTAACGGATAATGCGACATGCCCGGCTGTGACAAAATTAACGGATAACGCGACATGCCCGGATGTGAGAAAATTACCGGATAAGGCGACATGCCCGGATGTGAGAAAATTACCGGATAATTTGACATGCCCGGATGTGAGAAAATTACCGGATAAGGCGACATGCCCGGATGTGAGAAAATTACCGGATAAGGCGACATGCCCGGATGTGAGAAAATGAACGGATAAGGCGAGATGCCCGGATGTGAGAAAATTACCGGATAAGGCGACATGCCCGGATGTGAGAAAATGAACGGATAAGGCGACATGCGCGGATGTGAGAAAATGAACGGATAAGGCGATATGCCCGGATGTGAGAAAATTAACGGATAAGGCGACATACCCGGTTGTGACAAAAATGGACGGATAAGGCGACATACCCGGATGTGCCAAAATGAACGGATAAGGCGACATACCCGGATGTGCCAAAATGAACGGATAAGGCGACATACCCGGATGTGACAAAAATTGACGGATAAGGCGACATACCCGGATGTGCCAAAAATTGGCGGATCAGGCGACATTCCCGGATGTGACAAAAATTGACGGATAAGGCGACATACCCGGATGTGACAGTAATACACACCACATATATCTCATTACATTTGTTGCACCCCTTCATTTTTGAACTTTAAAAAAGATAGAAATAAAAGAAGTAAGGAAAGTGAGAAAGAGTCGTGAAGGTGCAGGAAAGTGTTGGGAAAAGAAAGCCCATTATAAAAGGAGTTGGAGAAGGAAGTTAAGAAATAGACCCTAGAAAAGAAAGAAAGAAAGAAAGAAAGAAAGAAAGAAAGAGTAACAATCGCTCTATTATAAAAAAATTTAAAACTCCGCAAAAAGGGATATACCAACCATATTTTTCACCCCCCATTACCAGATCCTGGCACCATTTATTTTTTACATTACTATTGCACCTTATGCTTGTAATAAATCCATAAATGCAGACCACGTCTTTTGGAAGTAGTCTGCTTTGCCTGCTAGGAGGAGTCTCATATCTTCCAGATGTAATGTTTCGAACATGTTTGAAATCCACATTTTTATTGTTGATATAGGAGCATTTTTTCCAGAATTTGAGTGTAAACGTTTTTCCCATTATTAGCCCGTAATTAAGTAAATTCTTTTGAAACACGTTTAGTTCAGGGCTACCTTCCGTTATTCCAAAAATAATCCATTCTGCTTTTGGTATGAGTTTTATTTTAAATAGTTTTGTGAAGATTTCAAGTATTTTGTTGCAGAATTTTTGGATTTTTATACAAAAAACAAAAGAGTGCGCTATGGTAGCTTCATGAGACTTACATTTATCACAAATGGGTGAGACGTTAGGGAAAAGTTTATTTATTTTTGTTTTTGAATAGTATAGTCTATGTAATGTTTTGAATTGAATTAGAGTATGTCGTACGTTGAGCGAGCATTTATGCACATTTAGTAAGTGTTTATCCCAGCTCTCTTTTGAAATTTTTATAGCTAGTTCTTGTTCCCAGTCTCTTCTAATACCATCAGTTGTACGTATTTCTATATTTAAAATAGTGTTGTATAAGTATGATATTAGGTTTGCTGATTCGGTCTTTGTCTTCATTGCTTCGTCCAGAAAGTCTGGAGGCATGTTATGATAGTCTTTTGTGTATTTTTTCAGATAGTCACACAATTGAAGATATTTAAAATATTGATTATTTCTCAAATTATATTTCAGTTGTAATTGTTGAAATGATAATAATTTTCCGAATTCATACAAGTCTCCGAGCGTTTTGATGCCTATTCTTTCCCATTGTGTAAATGATTTATCTATAGTAGAATGTTTAAATGACGGATTATTGACTATTGGCATTAAAAGAGATAGATTTCTTAATTTTAGATTCTGTTTTATTTGTTTCCAAGTTCTAATTGCGCTATGTATGATTGGATTTCTATTGTAATTTTTGTTATTTTGATTCATTGGTGAAAGGAGAGTCGCTCCTATATTACACGGAGAGCAGTCCTCTCTCTCCATTACAATCCAGTCCACCTGCTGGGCAGAAATGTCCAGCAGGTGAATCATATTTTTAATATTTACTGCCCAATTATAGTACATTAAGCTAGGGAGCGCTAGACCACCCAGCTCTTTGGGTTTACTAAGGTGTGTTCTTTGTATTCTGTGGGATTTATAGCCCCATATAAAATTTGTAATGTCTGAGTCGTTTTTTGAAAAACTTTTTTGGAAGATATATAGGTATTGATTGAAATAGATATAGGATTTGTGGTAGAAAGATCATTTTTATAGCATTTATTCGACCTACTAAAGACATCGGGAGCGTTTTCCAGAATTTGATTAAACTATTTAGTTTCTTAAGTAAGGGACTATAATTGGCATTAAACATAGTGTGATAGTTTCTAGTAATTTCAATTCCCAAATATTTAAATTTTTCTGTGGCTATTTTAAAGGGGAATTTTAAGAGATGTGTTGAGTTTTTCGGTTTTATCGACATAATTTCACTTTTGTTCCAGTTTATTCTGTATCCTGAGAAAGATCCAAAGTCCTCAATTAGATTTAGTATGTTTGGTATACTAATTTGGGGTTTTGTGATTGTAAAGGAGTGATAGCTGACACACTGTAACCTTTACTAGGAGTTTATTATAGCACATGGCACACACGTCCCAGCACTGACTGCATCCAGCCTTCAGGCGTACCGGGACCTAGTGGGAGGAACAAAGGGAGGATACCACAGTTATACTAATATGATGGGGCATGGTTAGTGGTGATGAGGTAGCTACATTATAGGTTGCATGCATAAACCATCTACATCCTTCCCCTTACAAATTAAACAAGTTACGGCAATGGCAGGTTGGTTATACAGTACCTGCAAAGCTAAGCGAACTCTCCGTATCGAGCCGGAGGTTTTACAATCCGACCCGAGCGAGTGCGCACAGCACCCTCACCCTCCCCACCCGAAAGAATAGGAGGAGGGACAGGAACAGAAACAGGAGGGAGAGAGAAGGTGGGTGGAGACCCAAGCTTGGAAGGGGAACCGAGAGGCACAGGTGAGCCAGGTGAAACAGAAGGGGTAGAATGAGCAGAAGTCGGAGAGAGAGAAGACCTGACAGGGGACGACAGGGCCGGAGGAGCGAACCCTGGAAGAGCAGGGGGAGGAGACCGAGGCAAACGGACCGACCAGGGCATGCAGGGAGCAGAGGGTAAGTTAGTTGAGGAAGGCTCGACACGCGATGGAGGGGTATACGGAATCGCAGGAGGTGGTTTGGGCTCGTTGACCGGCAACAGGTGCTGGCGGCTGCGCCGGTATATAGTCCCCTCAAAATCCACCAGGTAGGACTGTGGCGAGCTGTCGAACCCGACCACGGTGGCGAGTCGGGAAAAACCGGTAGACGTCTGCAAACGGACGACCTGGCCAGGCAGCAGTGGGGATAGGGGGCGGCAGGATTTGTCGTGCGAGCGGCGCTGGATTTCGTGCTTCTGAGCAATTCGTTGCTGGACATCAGCAGGCTGCAGGACTTTGGGCATCAGAGACTGCTGGGTGATCGGCATCGGAGGGCGAATAACTCGGGACATGAGGCGTTGGGCAGGGGATCGCATTGTACTGTCTCTGGAAATATTCCGAAGGTTCAGGAGACCCTGATAGAAATCACCGTTGGAGAGATGGGATTGTTCAAGCAAGTGCTTTGCGCTGCGGACCGCCCGTTCAGCCAGTCCATTGCTCTGCGGGTACTCCGGGCTGCTGGTGAAATGATTGAAGTTCCACTTCGCAGCGAAAGCTTGAAATTCGGCACTAGTGAACTGGCGGCCGTTGTCTGTCTGCAACCGAACAGGGGAACCAAACGTGGCAAAGTGACGGCGTAGCCTACTGATCACCATCTCGGAGGTGATGGCAGGGAGAAGGTCCACCTCGAACCAATTTGAGTAAGAGTCTACCAACACAAGGTACTGCTTCCCACGCCAGTCGAAAATATCGGCAGCCAGTGAAGACCAGGGCATGTCAGGGGCAGGCTGTTGTAGAAGCGGCTGTCGCTGCTGATGCGGGGCAAGAGAGTTGCAGTCCGGACAGGAGGCCACCCTGGCCTTGATGTACTTTGCCATGCCCGGCCAGTAATATTGTTCCTGGGCATGCGAGATGGTGGCATCTGCCCCGGGATGCCCCATGTGGGCAGCGTTGTAGTACAAACCATGCAGCGAGGCAGGGACGACCACTTTGTGTCCCTTGATAATAATACCGTCCCGGAGGACCAACTCATCGCGAACCAGAAAATAGGGGTGGACGCCAGCAGGCAATGAAGTCCGTTTGGTAGGCCACCCGCGCTTGAAGACAGCAGCAAGCTGTTGCAGGTCGGGGTCGTTAGCGGTATGCTCAACCAGGCACTGGAGTAGCTTGGAAGGGACGAAGTTTACGTTCAGTACCTGTAGGTCTGCCTGCTCAAGGGGTGCTGGTTGCAGGAGGTCCGGGGGCCCGGGACAGCGCGTCAGCCACATGCATCTCGGTGCCCCTCTTATATACAATTTTAAAGTCAAAGCGCTGTAGCTGCAGCATCATCCGCTGCAACCTGGCTGGAGCGCTGTGTATAGGCTTGTTAAGTATCGTCTCCAGGGGTTGGTGATCCGTCTCAATGGTGAACCTGGTGCCAAAGAGGAAGTCCTTAAACTTTGAACACGCGAACACCACCGCCAGCAGCTCCTTCTCTATCTGCGCATAGCGCTGCTCTGTGTCCGTCATGGTCCTGGAGGCATAAGAGATAGGCTGCAGCGAATCATCATCATGGGGCTGCAGGCAAGCAGCACCCAGTCCAAAACGAGAAGCGTTGCACGTAACCACGACCGGACGCAGTAGATCAAAGAACTTCAGAGTAGGTGTGCTGATCAGCTTCGTCTTTAGCAGGTCGAACGCCTGCTGGTGGTGTGGAAACCATGACCAAGCAATGTCCTTTTTAGTAAGTTGTCTCAGGGGTGCGCTCAACTCGCTGAGGTCAGGGATAAACTTGCCCAGGTAGTTGACCATACCCAGGAAGCGCTGTAGACTGGTAACATCTGTCGGGGCAGGCAGCTCTGAGATGGCGCTGGTCTTTTGCGGGTCGGGCTTTAACCCGTGGGCCGTGAAAATGTGGCCAACATATGGAACCTCACGCACCCGGAACCTGCATTTTGACTGGTTCAGCTTTAGATTGATCTGCCGTGCGCGGTCCAGAATCTGTCGGAGGTGGCGGTCATGTTCGGCCATATCCCTTCCATAGACCAGAATGTCGTCCACAATAATCGCGCAGGGCAGACCTGCAAACAATTGTTCCATAGAACGCTGGAGTACCTCGCTGGCGGAGTTGATGCCGAACGGCATCCGCAAGAACTTAAACCTGCCGAAGGGCATACCGAATGTGGTTAAGTCCGAGGAACGTTTGTCCAGGGGTATTTGCCAAAATGAACTCCTGGCATCGAGGACGGAAAACACCGTGGCTTGTCCGACCTGGGCGGCAACATCTTCAACAGTCCTCATAGGGTAGTGGGGCCGTTTAATCGCCAGATTCAAGTCCTTAGGGTTGATGCATACCCGTATTTCATTTTTTCCTTTCTTCATTGTGGCGACCATGGTGGAGACCCATTCGGTGGGATCGCTGACAGCCTCCAGCACTCCCATGTTAACCATATCCTTCAGCATGGCCTCCACTTTGCCCTTCATGGCGAACGACACTCTATGAGGTGGGCGGGTCACAAGCACCACGGATGGGTCTGTTGCGATTTTATACACCAGCGGCAGCTTCCCCAACTTGTCGTCAAACAGGTCCGGGCACTCAGATAGTGGATCCATCACTGCTTGCACCTCGTGGACCGTACGGTCGAAGGACACCAGACCAAGATCCTGGCAGGCCTGGTTGCTCAGTAGAGTAACACAGTCGCAATCCAGAATAAAGAACGACAGGTCACGGGAAGATTTCTGTAGCACGCAATGGAAGGTCGCCCTCCCCACAGGTGTTAGTTCCTCTCCCCCATAGGCACGCAAAACAGAGCGATCTGCAGTCAACAGCTCATTATTTCTTATCTTGTGAAACAGTGATGTTGACATTACGTTCACTTTTGCCCCCGTATCCAGCTTCGCAGAGAAGGACTTATTGTTCACAGTAATGAGCACAGATGGATCGGGGAGGCGAGATCGGCTGTGGAGGAGAGTGTAAACACTTGCATCTCCCATGGAATAGCTGAGCTCAGAGCTGGGGGCAGTGTCGACAGAGGACTGAGAATCCATCTCACTATCAACTTGCTGAAGGTTGTTTAGGAATTGTCTAGGAGCTGAGCGCACATTCCCACGGGACCGGCAGGCAGCTGCAAAATGGTTCATTTTCCGGCAGAAATTGCAAGATTTTCCAAGGGCTGGGCACTGTGACTCCGTGGGATGCACATAATTACAGTTTGGACATTTCTGAGAGTGCGGGACCCGAGATGTACGAACGGGCCGCGGTGGAGGGCGAAAGTTGCTCTGCATACGTCGTTGTCCAGCAACACCAGTCAGATTTATGGCTCGGCTGTCAGATCCCCTCTGCCCATGCGGAGAGGTAACCACTTCGGCGATGCGGCACGCATGCATTGCTTGAGTCAGGGTTAGGTCAGGCCGTTGCAGCAAGTCGGCACGTAGTTTCTGGTCGAGCATGCCAGTAACGAGAATGTCCCTGGTGAGCTGGTCGCGCATGGTCTCAAAACGGCACCGCTGAGCAAGGTAGCGCAGGTCAGCGATGAAACACTCGACAGGTTCGTCCGGCTGTTGCTTCCGTGAGAAAAACCTGGCCCGCTCCAATATGCGGTTGGAGGGCAGGTCGCAAATCTCCGCAAACTTGCGCAAAAGACATACCGGGTCATCGGCAGATTCAGCTGGCTCGACAGGCTGGCCGTTGTCATCCAGGACTGCTGGATCGTAGACGAAAGCCTGAGCTCTCTTCATTGCGTCGGGCCGGCCAGGTTGAGCAGGAGTGAGGTTTTGACCGCGGCTGGGTCATTCCAGTGCGCAATATTGACGAAGTGAGTGTAGTCCATCACAAATGTCGACCATCGCTCCGCAATGTCAGCGTCAAAGACAAGGGGAGATGGCTTTCAGCATGAGGATGCCATATCAAAGGAAGCCCAACACTGGGCACTCAGGGGACAAATAAAAGAAAACCGGTAAACGGGAGGTGCGAGTTTAACTTTCTGACACCATGTAAAGGATTGATAGCTGACACACTGTAACCTTTACTAGGCGTTTATTATAGCACATAGCACACACGTCCCAGCACTGACTGCATCCAGCCTTCAGGCGTACCGGGACCTAGTGGGAGGAACAAAGGGAGGATACCACAGTTATACTAATATGATGGGGCGTGGTTAGTGGTGATGAGGTAGCTACATTATAGGTTGCATGCATAAACCATCTACAGTGATGTACAGTAGTACATCGTCTGCATATAAAGATATTATGTTATTTGAATATTTTGTATCATAACCGTAAATACCCGGGTGTGTTCGGATTTTTTCAGCTAAAGGTTCAATTACCAGAGCAAATAACAGCGGTGATAATGAACATCCTTGTCTATTGCCCCTTGATAATTGGAATTTTGTAGATAATATATTATTAGTTAATATTCAAGCCGTAGGTTTGTTATATAATAATTTTATCCATGCGATGAAGTTCTCTCCCATTTGAAATTTTTGCAATACGTTAATCATATAATCCCAATCTACTTGATCAAATGCTTTTTCTGCGTCCAATGAAATGATTGATAACTCTTGTTCTTGAGGTTTGTGTGAATGCATTATGTTAAGCAGACGTCTCAGGTTATTAAATGAGTGTCTCTTGGGCATAAATACCGTTTGATCCTCGTTTATTAATTTACTAACATATTCACTTAGTCTCTAGCTAGTGTTTTCGCTAATATTTTTTGATCCGTATTTAACAATGCAATAGCTCTGTATGAACCTGGTTCTTCTATGTCTTTATCTTTTTTAAGTATTAATGTAATCGTTGATTATGTTAGTGTTTCAGGCAGGATTTGTTCTTTAAAAGCGTATGTATACATTTTCTGTAGACGTGGTGTGACTTTGTCGTAAAAACATTTATAAAATTTGTTACTGAATCCGTCTGGTCCTGGTGTTTTTCCATTCTTAAGTGTGTTTATTGTGTCTTCTATCTCCTTAGATGTAATTTGTGCTTCCAGTTCCTCTTGTTCCTTCAGTTCTAGTTTTGGAAGATTACAATTGTCCAAGAACTTTGAAACTTTATTATTATCTGTTAGCGTTTTGGATGTGTATAAATTCTGGTAAAATTGAGCGAATCTTTTATTGATATCATTAGATAGTGTTAATAATTCCCCTCTATCTGATTTAATCTTTAAAATTGCGTGGTCCTTTTCCCGCTTTTTCAGTTGGCGTGCAAGTAGTTTGTGAGGTTTATCCCCAAATTCAAAGTGTTCCTGTTTTGTAATAGTCTTATAACTTTCTCTGATAATAACTTATTTAGTTTAAATTTCAATATTAATATTTTATTATGTTTATCCATAGTTGGATCTTTAGCATTATTTTTATCTAGTTGTCTGATTTGTTCTTCTAATTGTCTTTGTTCGTTCTTATTCTTTTTGTTTTGAAAAGCTTGGTATGAGATAATGACTCTTCTAATAAATGCTTTGAAGGATTCCCATAGTAAAGTGGACGATATGTCTGGTGTATCATTTGTCTCAAAACATAAGTCCATCTGTTTTTTTTAGATATATACTCCCTTGTGGGTCTTTTAAAATTTGCGAGTTAAACCTCCAGAACGATTTATTCGTAGACATTCCTTCCACTTTTAAAAAGAAAGTTAGCGGGGAGTGGTCTGAAATCGTATTGGTGTGATATTTAGGGTTCATAGTGTAAGGGATTAGTTTTGTATCCACTAGGAAATAATCTATACGTGAGTATGTTTTGTGTACCATTGAATAAAACAAGTATTCCCTTCCAGTCGGATTCGCGATCTTCCAAACGTCTGTTATATTTGTATTTTTTGTGTATGTATTTAAGAGTTCACTAGTTTTAGATTTCATAATACCTCTTTGTTTTTGCATCGATTTATCTATGTACGGGTCTAAACACAGTTGAAGTCTCCTCCAATTATAACATTTTGGTAGTTGAACTCTGCGATTGTATTCAAGATTTTATTGAAAAATTGAAGATTATCAAAATTGGGCGCATATATATTTACCAAGGTGATTAGCGTAGCATGGATCTCTCCTGTAACTATAAGATATCTCCCTTCCTTATCTGATATAATGTTCTTTGATTTAAATGGTATTCCTTTGCGAATAATAATTGCGGTACCTCTGGATTTCGAGGTGTGTGAAGAGTGATATGTTTGGCCTATCCAATTCGCCCTCAATCTCATCTGATCTTGGTGTTTAAGATGCGTTTCTTGTAAAAATGTAATGTCCGTGTTGTATGATTTTAACTGAGCTAGTATCTTGCCCCTTTTAATTGGTTCATTAATACCTCTTATGTTCCAGCTACAGAATGTGATTCCTCCCATTTTCTTTTGTTTATTGTCTTGCATTTTCGCTGATTTTAATGCCCTTAATTATTATGGTACATCCATACCTCAGGACTCTGGATATTTGGGGAACGTTTATGTTACTGACTTCCTTTGGTAGATCCCTTTTGCGATTGTCCTTAAAAACAAAATCACATAATTGTGACATATTGTGATTTAAAAAAAATTGAACCAGTGAAATTACAGTGTCTAGAGTAGTTGACACTGTGGTGAGTGTCCCACACGTCTGTGGAGTTTGACATCAATTCGACTTCCGATGTTGATGTTATGCAATTAGCTCCACTCCCTTTATTACTCTTAGACTAGGAGGGAGGGACCTTTTCAAAATCAGTTGTATTTCACCCAATTACCCTATATATATATTTCATTAAGACTTATCACATCGTATGTTCAGCTTCTATGAAACTTATATATCTAACACTTTTATCTACTAACTATTTATAGTTATACCTTTGATAATAGACAGCTGTCGGCTGAGAGGGTTAACCAGAATCAGGCTCCTGGAACTATGCCAGGTGCCTGAGTCTCCTCCCTTCCCCACACGAAGTACATAGCACTAAAACTTGTGATATTATCTACGTTAGTTCTAAAATTTGTTATTTGTTATTTCTTTATCCCTGCTTAACTGTCTCGCTCTATATGCGGGATAGTCTGTCTTTTTAAAACATTATTACATTTTGCCCATTATATAGTTCAGGTTAGTTTCCATTTCTATTTCTATATTAGTGTTGTTAATTATTGTTAATTCTCTATGTTTTGTGAAACTATTTTAAGATCTTAAACCGCCATTTGTCCTTGTGATGTTTTCCACGTTCGGCTCTCCTGTTCGTCTCTCCGTTGTTAATCAGTCTTTCCTTCATTTTGAACAAAGAGTGTCCTTGAGTTAAATTCCAAAGCGGCCGAAGGAGATAAGGTGTCTAGACCAACGCACATGGAGATACTCCTCCATTTTGGTCTTTTAGAAAATGGTGTTTCTTCCCTTATCTTCGGGCATTCTCTGTGAAATAATAAAGAGAGAGAATTTGTCAATACTGTCCCGCTGCATTCCTTAATCCTCTTTTTCTGCCACAATCTCTTGGGCATATTTAAACGCTGAGTCCGGGTTGGTGAATGATTTCTCCTTTCCCTTGAAAGTAATTCGCATCCTGGCTGGATAAAAAACGCCACATCTGACATCTTGAACTCCTTGGAAACATAGAAACATAGAAATTAGGTGCAGGAGTAGGCCATTCGGCCCTTCGAGCCTGCACTGCCATTCAATATGATCATGGCTGATCATCCAACTCAGTATCCCGCACCTGCCTTCTCTCCATACCCTCTGATCCCCTTAGCCACAAGGGCCACATCTAACTCCCTCTTAAATATAGCCAATGAACTGGCCTCGACTACCCTCTGTGGCAGAGAGTTCCAGAGATTCACCACTCTCTGTGTGAAAAAAGTTCTTCTCATCTCGGTTTTAAAGGATTTCCCCCTTATCCTTAAGCTGTGACCCCTTGTCCTGGACTTCCCCAACATCGGGAGCAATCTTCCTGCATCTAGCCTGTCCAATCCCTTAAGAATTTTATAAGTTTCTATAAGATCCCCTCTCAATCTCCTAAATTCTAGAGAGTATAAACCAAGTCTATCCAGTCTTTCTTCATAAGACAGTCCTGACATCCCAGGAATCAGTCTGGTGAACCTTCTCTGCACTCCCTCTATGGCAATAATGTCCTTCCTCAGATTTGGAGACCAAAACTGTACGCAATACTCCAGGTGTGGTCTCACCAAGACCCTGTACAACTGCAGTAGAATGTCCCTGCTCCTATACTCAAATCCTTTTGCTATGAAAGCTAACATACCATTCGCTTTCTTCACTGCCTGCTGCACCTGCATGCCTACTTTCAATGACTGGTGTACCATGACACCCAGGTCTCGCTGCATCTCCCCTTTTCCTAGTCGGCCACCATTTAGATAATAGTCTGCTTTCCTGTTTTTGCCAACAAAATGGATAACCTCACATTTATCCACATTATACTGCATCTGCCAAACATTTGCCCACTCACCCAGCCTATCCAAGTCACCTTGCAGTCTCCTAGCATCCTCCTCACAGCTAACACTGCCCCCCAGCTTAGTGTCATCCGCAAACTTGGAGATATTGCCTTCAATTCCCTCATCCAGATAATTAATATATATTGTAAATAGCTGGGGTCCCAGCACTGAGCCTTGCGGTACCCCACTAGTCACTGCCTGCCATTGTGAAAAGGACCCGTTTACTCCTACTCTTTGCTTCCTGTTTGCCAGCCAGTTCTCTATCCACATCAATACTGAACCCCCAATGCCGTGTGCTTTAAGTTTGTATACTATACTTGTATACTTGGAGAATCTGTCTTGTCTGTGAGAACTGTTTTCTCTGTTGCATGATCTCATAGGGATAATCCCGGAAGAGTTTGATAGAGTCGTTTCGAAACGTCATCTTCACTCCGTGTTTGATTTTTTTCATCAGGTCTTCCAGTGCTGAAATGTCCCGAAGTTTGACTATGATCTGTTGTGGGTTGGCTGGTTCTACTTGTGATCTTGGCTTAAATCTGGGTACTCGATGTGCCACTTCAATTTTCGGTTCCACGGGTAAATTGAGTACATGTTTGAGTAAGTTGGTAGTAAACTCACGGGGGTTGTTTCCCTCTGCCCCCTCTGTTACTCCCAGTATTCTTAAATTTTGGCGTCTTGAGTGAGCTTCGAGATCGAGGCATTTATCCGAGACTTTTGCCAGATGACCCTTGTGGCTGTCTAGTTCTAGCTTCATTCCCTGCATATCTTCAGACATTTGTGCAACAACTGTTTCTGTGTCTTTCATTGCAGTTACATATGAAGAAACAGTTTCATGCACAGCCTCAAACTTCTTCGTGGAATTTTCTTCCACTTTATCAATTCTCCCCGTTAGCTCTTCTTGCACATCATCAATTCGTTTTTTTAAATGCCAATGGAATCAATAACTTTTTGATTGCCAGCATTGATGTTCGACATATTTTCCATCATTTTTGCATTCATATTTTCCATCATTTTTAAATTTCCAGCCTCAATATCCTTTCTCAGTTCTCTTACCAAATTCTTTATCTCCTCAGTCTCAGTCTTGGACCTTGTAGCCATTGTAACCACTTCAGATGCCAGTTCTTCAGGTTTCTGGCTTATCAGCAGGTGTTTTGAAGCTGTTCTCTGAGGGCTCTGAGCTGGAGACATTTTTTTTATTTAATTGCCTTTATCCTCCGTTTAATTCAAGGCGCTTACTGATGACGTCATCAGCTCGGCAATTCTATGGAGCCTGTGAGCTAAGCATTCCAAATGC
This sequence comes from Amblyraja radiata, assembly GCF_010909765.2. Lineage (NCBI taxonomy): Eukaryota > Metazoa > Chordata > Chondrichthyes > Rajiformes > Rajidae > Amblyraja > Amblyraja radiata. Next base: position 42,115,759 of record NC_045978.1, on the reverse strand, counting down.
AACATTTAGGGGAATTAAACTTTAAGAGCAAGAGCAGCTTTTTTTCATGTACAGAGCTGAATCAGTCACAAACAGAAGAACATTCTCGAGTTTTCTACCTTTTGGCCAAAGTACAGCAAGTGAAAATGAAAACAACTGAGCAATAGTTGAGCTGCTTGACTTCACCAATACTTCCGATGTCAACAAATACTCCTTTGATGGTTGACCTGCCTCCAGTTTACCGATGACCACATTGGCAACATATTTCCCCACAGCATCGGTTGCCTCGGTTATTGAGATCCATATTTTGTTGCATGAAACTTCATCTCTAATTGTCTGCACAACAATGTTGAAGTTGCTGTCAACATAATTTTTCCGTAATGATGGATCGCTTGGTATATGTTCCTCTGTATTTCTCTAAAAAAAACCTCTGAGAGATTTGTTTTCCAATTTCCACAGTGGAATTCCAGCATCAATGAATGCTTTGCACAGATCACTCGAAAACTCAGATATGCGACTCGGGTCAGCAGTAAATGTCGTGAGGAGACAAGCTTGCGTATTTCCTATCTTCAGTTTCTCTGCCGCCGACTTGTGGTTAGCTGTCTGTACATGCTGGGAGACAAAATGTTTCTTCTCATGATACACTGCTTTCTCACATGCTTTGCAAAACAGCACACAGTTGTCTGTAGAGAATATATCACTCCCGTACACTTTCACCAAATCGTTCCGCTTTTTACAAGGCGTTGACTTGGCTTCAGGCATTTTGACGCTTGCAAGGGTAGATCCTACAGGACCGGGGAAGCAGACCTCTACAGACAGGCCAAGTACAAGCTGAGAAGAGGAATCAGAGTTGCCAAGGAACGGTACTCTGAGAAGTTGAGGAGCAAGTTCTCAACAAATGACTCTTCTTCAGTGTGGAAGGGCTAACAATAAATCACAAGCTACAAGAGAAAAACCCCCACTCCTTGGACAATCATCAGCTGACCAATGATCTGAATTTGATTTGATTTGATTTGATTTAATTTATTGTCATTGTCTTCAATGAAGAGACAACTAAATTATTTTTCCCTTACAGTCATACAAAAAAATAAAATAAAATAAAACACAAAACACAGAACACAGTAATCCACAACACAAACACAACACAAAGTGGCACCAAAGTTCCCCACTGTGAGGGGAGGAACCAAAGTCTAGTCAATCTCCTCGTCGATGTTCCCCAATGTTCACCCGTGGTTGGGGCCTCCCAAGCACCCCGTAGTCGCCGCTACGGGCGGCCTGATGTTCATGCCCTCGTGCCGGGAACTTCTCGTCGGCCATCTTCCACCGGAGTCCACGGCTCCCGACGTCCACAGGCCGCGCTGGGCAGAGATGCGCACTGGCGACCCCCGGCAAAGGGTCCCAGGACTCTGCGATGTTAAAGTCAGCGACGCCCGCATTGGGAGCTCCGCATCCACAGCTCCGCGATGTTGGAGCAGCGGCCCAGCACTCCGGAGCTCCAAGCGGCGATCCTGGGAAGGCCTTGCCCGCTCCGCGATATTTCCAGCGCCTCGCCACCGCTGCTGAAGCGCTGGTCCGGTCCCGGCAGGAAAGGCCGCGCCAATCCAGCTGCTAGGCTGCGAGGGGGGGGGGGCGAAGACGCGACTCGGATAATAGCCGCATCCTCGCCATGAAGCGACTGAAGGACGGTTTCCCCCTTACCCTACCCGCTTCCCCCAAATAAAATACCGAAAAAAAAAAAAAACACACTCTAAACATAACAAAATTAAAAAAGACAGCCAGACCGTGGGCGGAGGCAGCTAGCAACAGCGCCACCGGATGTCCAGTCCAAGTTCTACTGCAGGTTTGATAAACAGAAACTTAACCCTGGTACCGCCACACCCCCTCCCCCAACCAACATTTCACACCTGCGCACAGCCTGACTCCAGTTTGACAAGACAGGACCCTGCCCCACCTACGCCTCCCCAACCAACACTTCACACCTGCGCACAGCCTGACTCCAGTTTGACAAGACTGGACCCTGCCCCACCTACGCCTCCCCAACCAACACTTCACACCTGCGCACAGCCTGACTCCAGTTTGACAAGACTGGACCCTTCCCCACCTACGCCTCCCCAATCACCACTTCACAGCTACTTAAAGCATGACTCCAGTCTGCAAAGACTGGATCCTTTCCCATGCACCCCTCTCCAATCACCATTTAACATCCACTTACAGCCGGGTTTCGCCCCATTGGTATAAATTTTCTTGTCAGTTACATTAATGTGGCAAAAAAAAAAGGCTGATTTAGGCACTCAATCATGAAAAAGGCATTATCTTCCTGAAATCATCTAAAAAAGGCAAGAAAAGGCACATGCATTTATGGCAAAATCCTGGCTCGACATAACCTAACAGCATGGACATGGTATTGTTCCATTTCAAGTAAACCTCACCCGCCCACACCACCCCATCACCAACACTCAGTGGCGCAGCGGTAGAGTTGCTGCCTTATGGCGCCAGAGAACCGGGTTCGATCCTGACTACAGATGCTGTCCGTACACAGTTTGTACGTTCACCCCGTGAGCTGCGTGGCTTTTCTCCGGGATCTTCGGCTTCCTTCCACATTTTAAACACGTACAGATTTGTAGGTTAATTGGCTTGGTGTAATTGTAAATTGTCGCTAGTAGGACAGTGTTAGTGTGCGCACCTCGCTGGTTGGCGCCAACCGGCTGGGCCGATTGGCCTGTTTCCGCGCTGTATCTCTGAACTAAACTAAACATCCCTCTCTTCCCCCCCCCCCCCCCCCCAATTTCTCCCACTATGTTCCCCTATTCCTGTCACCCTGCTGCCCCGTACACTCACCTGCCGGAGCGGCACGGTGGCGCAGCGGTAGAGTTGCTGCCTTACAGCGCCAATGATCTGGGTTCGATCCTGACTACAGGTGCTGACTGTATGGAGTTTGTACGTTCGCCCCGTGACCGCGTGGGTTTTCTCCGAGTGCCCAGGTTTCATACCACACTCGAAACCTGGGACATACAAGTTTGTAGGTTGATTGTCTTCAATAAAAATATATAAATTGTCCCTAGTGTGTGTAGGATAGTGCTATTGTACGGGGTGATCGCTGGTCGGCGCAGGCTCGGTAGGCCGAAGGACCTGTTTCCATGCAGCATCTCTAAAGTCAAATTCTCCCATCCCCAGTTCCATATTACCCTTTATCCTCCCCTTTTTATTTTTTTTATTTTTTATTTATTTTTTATTTTTATTAGAAGTACGGTAAGTTACAATACTACACAACACATATGCCAATACATTTTTTGTACCGCTTCATTTTTTGAGCTTTAAGAAAAAGATAGAGGTAAAGGAAGTAAAGAAAGTGCGCAAGAGTCGTGAAGGTGCAGGAGAGTGTTGAGAAAAGAAAGCCCCTTAGAAAAGAAGTTAAAGAAGGAAGTAAAGAAAGAAAGTAGACCCTAGAAAAGAAGGAAAAAGAAAGGAGAAACAATCGCTCTATTATAACATTAAACTCCGCAGAAAGGGGTCTACCAACTAAGTCTGTTTTTCGCATTAAAATCGGGTCTGGAGGTCGGGGCCGTTTTTAAAAACTTACCGGAGCCCCGGGTCGCTGTGCTGATGACGTCATCAGTAAGTGCCGTGAATTTAACGGAGGGAAAGGCATTTTAAATGAAAAACACGTCTCCAGGTCAGAGCCTACAGAGGAGAGTTACAAAACACCTGCTGAAGACTCAGAAACCTCAAGAAACTGCAGAACTGACCTCTGGAGTGGTCTCTGAAATGGCTACACGATCCAAGACTGAGATGGCCACAAAAGAGAAAACCGAAATGGAGGAGATAAAGAACTCGGTAAGGGATTTGAAAAATGACATTGAAGCTGGAAACTTAAACTTGATGGAAAACATGCAAACCATTAATGCCGGTAATCAAAAAATTCTTGAGGGCATTGGCACTCTGCAAAAAAGAGTTGAGGATGTGCACGAAGAACTAACGGGGAGAATTAATAAGGTGGAGGAAGAGTCCACGAAGAAGTTTGAGGCTGGGCATGAAACTGTTTCTGCAAATGTAACTGCGGTGAAAGATATGGAAGTTGGTGTGGAACAGATGGCCGGAGATATGCAGGCGATGAAGTTAGAATTAGACAGCCTCAAGAGCCAACTGACAAAAGTCTCTGATAAATGTGTTGACCTCGAAGCTCGCTCAAGACGCCAAAATATACGAATACGTGGAGTAACAGAGGGAGCTGAGGGGGACAATGCCTGTGAGTTCACTGCCAATCTAATCAAACACGTACTCAAGCTACCTGAGGCACCTGTAATTGAAGTAGCACATCGACTATCCAGATTTAAACCACGATCACAAGGAGACCAAGCCTATCCACGACAGATCATAGTCAAACTTCGGGATATCTCAACAGTGGAAGAGCTGATGAAAAAAATTAAACACGGAGAGAAGATGATGTACAGAAATGATTCTATCAAACTCCTACGGGACTACCCTTACGAGATTGTGCAAAAGAGAAGAAAGTTCTCACAGACAAGAGAAGCTCTTTACGGTGTCAAGGATGTCATATGCGGAGTGTATTATCCGGCCAGGATGCGTATTACTTTCAAGGGAGTTTCAAAAACATTCACTAATTCGGTAGCATCTCTTAAATATGCTCAAGAAATCGTGGCAGAACTCACAGCGTAGGAACAGAAGATTAATCACGGCACCAGAACGTTATGAACAAACTAATTTGCTTATTCCCCCAACGAGAATATTAGAAGAAAAGGGAAATAACACCAATCTTTAAAAATTATTAAATGCAACAGCTCTTCCACGAGATGTGTCTAGACATTATTATCTCCCCTCGGACATTGTGGAATCCAACTCAAGGACACTTTGTGTTCAAACGAGGAAAGACTGATAAACATGGGAGTGACGATCTGCTGAGCTGAAAGTGGAAAACATTACAAGGACAAGTGGCGCTTTACGATCTTACATAGTTTCACAAAATATAGAGAATTAATAATAATTAATAACTAACAATACTAATATAGAAATAGTAATGGAAACTGACTTGAGGTATATAATGGTAAAAATTGTAAAAATGCGTTGCCTGCTATATAACGCAGACAACACTGTAATCTCATGTGTTTCGCAGCCCGAGTGGGGCGGGGAGGAGACTCAGGCACCTGGCATAATTCCAGGAGCCTGACTCTGGTTAACCCTTTCAGCGAACAGCTCACTATTAACAAAGCTAAAACCAATTATAAATAGTTAATAGATAAAGGGTGAGGAATATATGTAATTGAATATATGATTAGATTTGATAAGTCGGAATGAAACATATATATATATAGTGCAACTGGGTGAAATAGAACTGATTTGGAAATGGTACCGACCCCCTAGGTTTAGGGTAATAAAGGCAGCGGGGCTAACTTCATAACATCTACACCGGAAGCTGTATTGATGTCGAATACCACAGTCGAGTGGGACACTCACTACAGTGTCGAATACTCAGACACTGTAAATTTACTTGTTCTATTTTTTTTTTTTATCACAATATGTCACATCTATGTGGTTTTTTTTCAAGGACAATCGCAGAAGGGAGTTACCAAAGAAGTCTATAATATAAACGCCCCCCAAATAACCAGTCCTGAGGTATGGATGCACCGCAATAAATAAGGTCATTAAAATTGGTAAAAATGCATGACGACAATCAAAAGAAAATGGGAGGAATCACACTATGTAGTTGAAATATAAGGGGTATTAATGAACCTATTAAAAGGGGCAAGATACTAGCTCAGTTGAAATCATACAACACGGACATTTCGTTTCTACAAGAAACGCATCTTAAACATCAAGATCAGACGAGACTGAGGGCGAACTGGATAGGCCAAACATTTCACTCTTCATTCACTTCCAAATCTAGAGGCACTGCAATCATTATTCGTAAAGGAATACCATTTAAATCAAAGAATATTATATCAGATAAGGAAGGGAGATACCTTATAGTAACAGGAGAGATCAATACTACGCCAATTACGTTGGTAAACATTTATGCGCCCAATTTTGATAATCCTCAATTTTTCAATAACATTTTGAATATAATTGCAGAATTTAATTATCAAAATGTTATAATTGGAGGAGACTTCAACTGTGTTTTAGACCCTTCTCTAGATAAATCGATGCAAAAACAAAGAGGTAATATGAAATCTAAAACCAGTGAACTCTTACATACATATATAAAAAACACAAATATAGCAGACGTTTGGAGGATTGCAAACCCGACGGGAAGGGGTTATTCGTTTTATTCAACGGTACACAAAACATACTCACGTATAGACTATTTCCTAGTGGATACAAAATTAATTCCGCATACTATGAACCCTAAATACCATATCAATGCGATCTCAGACCACTCTCCGTTAACTTTTGTTTTAAAATTAGAAGGAATGTCTATGAATAAATCGTTCTGGAGGTTTAACTCGCAAATTTTAAAAGACCCACAAGGGAGTATATATCTAAAAAAACAGATGGACCTATTTTTTGAGATAAATGATACACCAGATATATCCCCCACGCTATTATGGGAATCCTTCAAAGCATTTATTAGAGGAGTCATTATTTCATTTCAAGCTTTTCAAAATAAAAAGAATAAGAATGAACAAAGACATTTAGAAGATCAAATAAAACAATTAGACACAGATAATGCTAAAGATACAACTATGGATAAACATAATAAAATTCTACTATTGAAATTCAAGCTAAACAAATTATGTCAGAGAAAGTTATAACACTATTTCAAATTACAAAACAAGAACATTTCGAATTCGGGGACAAACCCCACAAACTTCTAGCACGCCAATTGAAAAAACGGGAAAAAGAGAATGCAATACTAAAGATTAAATCAGATAGAGGGGAATTATTAACACTACCCAAGGATATCAATAAAAGATTTGCTCAATTTTACCAGAATCTATACACATCTAAAACGCCAATAGACAATAATAAAGTTTCAGAATCTCTGGATAATTGTAACCTCCCTCAATTAGAATTGAGGGAACAAGAGGAACTGGGAGCACAAATTACTTCTAAGGAGATAGAAGACACAATAAACACACTTAAGAATGGAAAAACACCAGGACCAGACGGATTCAGTAATGAATTCTATAAATCCTTTTACGACATAGTTACTCCACGCTTACAGAAAATGCATACATATGCTTTTAAAGAGCAAAGCTTACCTGAAACATTAGCAGAATCAACGATCACATTAATACTTAAAAAAGATAAAAATATAGAAGAACCAGGATCATATAGAGCTATTGCTTTGTTAAATACGGATCAAAAAATAATAGCGAAAACACTAGCCAGAAGACTAAGCAGGTATGTTAGTAGATTAATAAATGAGGATCAAACAGGATTTATACCTAAGAGACACTCATTCAATAATTTGAGACGCTTGCTTAACATAATGCACTCACATAAATCTCATGACCAAGAGTTATCTATCATTTCACTGGACGCAGAAAAAGCATTTGATCAAGTAGTATGGGATTATATGATTAAAGTATTGCAAAAATTCCAAATGGGAGAGAACTTCATCGCATGGATAAAATTATTATATAACAAACCCACGGCTAAAATACTAACTAATAATATACTATCCATGAAATTTGAATTATCAAGGGGCAATAGACAAGGATGTTCACTATCACCGCTGTTATTTGCTTTGGTAATTGAACCCCTTGCTGAATAAATAAGAACACACCCGGATATTTATGGTTATAATACAAAACACTCAAATAACATAATATCTTTATACGCCGATGTTACGACTCCCGAATGCAAGTACTTCAGAGCCGCGTAACACAAGTCAAAAACCAGGTTCAAGTTCAAAAATAGTTTCAATTTTTCAATGGAACACAAAACCCAAACCTGATTCAAACAACCCAGTCAGGGATATGGATGGACTAACAAACAATTTAACAATGCTCCAGCCAGCCACGTAATGGGCCGTCGAACCGGAGACTCTAAAACCTGCCTAAAGAGATATAACCCTGAAACAAAATACACGAAAACTCTAAGGTCAGCCCTTATCCGTCCCAATTCTATATCTGTTAACAAGGAATGGTGAAAGTACACAAAGTTCTATGCCATGTGGACAGGCTTTCCTCAGCTCACACCAGCAGTCTGCTCATCAGTCAGGGTCTATGAAGAAGAGAGAGAATCCTGGGAAGTTCTGGTATTTATGCTTCAGATGAGTCACCCATCACCTGACGCAGCTTGGCCAATCGGGTACAGGAGCCTTTAACCCCTCGATTCCAGACTCACAGCCACGAGGCCTGTACTTGGGAGAGAAACAGAGAAAGGTAAGTACATAGCATTCACCAGGAGGGGGAAGCGCCTAACACCCCCACCCAAAGATACTGAATAAGTTTCTGAAAATGAACTAAAAAACACCACCAAATTTCAGCAACTATTCAGTAGCACAGACATCACTGGCGCGACAATGCATCAGCCAATACATTATCCTTGCCACGGATATGCCTGATCTCCAAGTTGTAATCTTGCAGCTGCAAACTCCAGCTCATTAACCACCGGTTCTTATTCCCCATATTCTGCAAGAATACCAAAGGATTATGATCCGTGAGTACGATGACAGGGACATTCGAGGAGCCAACATAAACCTTGAAATGAGTCAGAGACATTACAACCGCAAGGGTTTCTTTCTCAATGGTGGAGTACCACTTCTGATGACGATTAAACTTCATAGAGAAGTACGAAACTGGATGCTCCACCCCATCTGAATCATCCTGTAGAAGAACTCCACCAACCCCACGATCACTAGCATCTACTGCCAGCTTAAATGGACGCTCAAAATCAGGTGCCGCAAGCACAGGTGCGCGCACCAGAAGACTTTTGGTATGATCAAAGGCTTGTTGACACTCTGCGGACCACACAAAAGCTACCTTCGGACTCAGCAAATCCGTCAAAGGGGCAGCCACCGCAGAGAAGTTTGGACAGAATCCTCTATAGTACCCAACCATAGCAAGATACCTACGGAGTTCAGTCCTAGAGGTTGGAGCAGGAAATGCGACAATATGCCCCACCTTTTCCTTGAGAGTGCGAACCTGACCCCGGCCCACTACCTTACCCAGATACGTTACCGTGGCCTGGCCAAACTCACACTTCCCCAGATTGATCGTTAGGTTTGCCTCCGCTAGACGATGAAATACCTCCTTCAGATGACCGATGTGTTCAAACCACGACCTGGAGCACACAACCAAATCATCAAGGTATGCCTCACAGAAGGACAAACCAGACAATTCAATGTTCACCAACCGTTGGAAGGTTGCCAGCGCATTGCGCATCCCAAATGCCATTACCGTGTACTGAAGAAAGTCATCAGGCGTAACGAACGCAGAGATCTCCCTCGCCCGCCTAGTCAAAGGGACTTGCCAATAGCCTTTTAACAAGTCCAACTTAGACACAAAAGATGCACTTCCCACACGATCCACGCAATCCTCCATCCGTGGAAGAGGATAGCAATCCGGCTTAGTTACACTATTTAATTTCCGAAAGTCCGTGCAAAACCTGTCCTCCCCATTAGCCTTCGTCGCCAGTAGACACGGAGAACTCCACGGGCTACAACTAGGTTCAGCAATGCCATGCCGCCGCATATAGTCAACCTGACTTCTTAGACGATGACGTTTGTCAGGGTTGACCCGATACGGATGCTGTTTAATTGGCGTAGCACCGGCCACGTCAATGTCATGCTGCAGCACAGACGTCTGAGAAGGCACATCCGAGAACAGTGACACATTTGACTTCACCAAAGCAAGCAGGTCACCCCGCTGACTTCCAGTCAAATGAGACAACCGCAAGGGAAGCGTCTCCAAAGCCTCAGAGTTACTCAGCTTTCCCTGCGTCACTGCCACAGACAACCGTGCCTCCCCCACATCACCACCCGTGTCAGGGGGCAGCACCACTGCAGCCAAAACAGGCTTAGACGAAACCGAAGGACATAGCTCCGACCCATCAACCTCCACAGGCTCCTGCTCATGGTACTGTTTCATCATGTTGACATGACAGAGCTGAGTCTTACGCCTCCGATCAGGGGTACCAATAACGTAATCCCTCTCACCAACCTTCTTAACCACCTGATAGGGACCGCTATACCGAGCCTGCAGACTGGAACCAGGAATAGGCAACAACACCAGGACCTTGTCACCTGGAGAAAAATTCCTACTAGAAGACTTCCTGTCGAACCAGTCCTTCATCCTAGACTGAGCAGAGGCAAGATTACCCATTGCCAGTTCGCATGCCCTCCTCAGTCTAGAGCGAAAAGTACAGACGTGGTCTAAAATACTACATTTTGTATCCTCCTGCAACCATTTCTCCTTCAGGACCCTCAACGGACCACGTACAGTATGCGCGAACACCAGGTCAGCAGGACTGAACCCTAAAGACTCCTGCACGACCTCACGCACCGCAAACATAACTAGATGAACCCCCTCATCCCAGTCTTTTTCAAACTCCAGGCAGTAAGTCCTCAACTTAGATTTCAAAGTCTGGTGAATCCTCTTGAGAGCTCCCTGGCTCTCAGGATGATACGCACTGGAGTAACAATGCTTAATATCTAACAACTTCATTACCTGACCAAAAACCTTCGACATGAAGTTGGTACCTTGGTCACTCTGCACAACCTTGGGCAACCCGAACAACGAAAAAAACTTAGTGAGAGACTTAACAATTGCAGGGGCAGTAATTCTACGCAAAGGGACCACCTCCGGAAAGCGGGTAGTCGCACACATAATTGTTAATAAAAACTTGTTGCCCACCCTTGTCCGAGGTAGAGGGCCCACACAATCAACTAGAATCCGCTCAAACGGCTCACCGACCACAGGGATTGGATATAAAGGCGCAGGAACAATCGATTGGTTCGGCTTTCCTACCACCTGGCAAATGTGACAACACCTGCAGTGCTGTTTCACGTCCTTTTTCAACCCTGGCCAAAAAAAATTCCATAAGATGCGGTCATACGTCTTATTGACCCCCAAATGTCCACCCAGAGGACCATCATGAGCCAAACAGAGTATCTCGTCCCTATACCGACGAGGCATCACAATCTGATCAACCACGCTCCAATCATCATGCCCAGATATATCCAAGGGAGACCACTTTCGCATCAGTAAGCCACCCCTTAGAAAATACCCCTTTGCTGTGGAATCCATATCCCCCTCAGGCACCGCGCAGTCGAACAGATCAGATAAACCTGGATCACTCTTTTGCTCCTCAACCAGCCGGCCACGTGACAATGACACCGGCACATTTCCAGACACTATCCCATCTTGAGATGGAGAAACACCCTTCACAACACAGGATCTATCATCCTGATCCCCCAAAATGCTCTCACTCAGGTCCACCACATCCTCAAACTTCGCCTGGCTCTTAGCCATAGCCCTCGTGACAGCACAAGCTGCGAAGACCCTTGGATGCTGCATAGCCAATCTATCAGGACTCTGCACCATCGGAACAGCCGTCACCTCAAGAGTGACTAAAACTCTACCTCCTGCCAAGTCATTCCCCAAAATCACAGAAACTCCCCCAACGGGAAAACACGGCCGTAACCCAACAGTTACCCGGCCTGAAACCAACTCGGACTCGAGACGCACGGTATGCAAAGGCACTACCATGTCATCCATCCCGAATCCTACCACTGGGACATTTGACCCAACCGATGATTCCCCAGAAAACGGCAGTACACCATCCAATATAAAGGACTGAGTAGCACCAGTATCACGCAAGATGGATACTGGAACTCTATCACCCCCATCCTCTAGAGAAACAAAACCATTCATGATGAACGCAGAATAATTCCTACACTCATCAGACTCAGGCACCTCAGGTACGACAGGTGCCTTCTGTGTACCCACCAAAGCCACAGGCTTTGCATTTTTCTGCTTCAGAACGGGACACGACTTTAACATGTGCCCTCTCCCTCTACAATAGTAGCACACAGGACCTTCATTAGTCCTCACATTTCCGTCAACCTCATCAGCTCGGACCTCCCCCTGTATCAACGTGCTGCCACTTGCAGGCACAGAAACAGCTTTGACACTGCCCGGCGACACCACCACGATCAACCAGCCGTGCACCAAAACTATAGGATCGCCCAACAAAATCAGATTTATGAGTCAATACATACTCATCTGCCAACACCGCAGCCTTAGACACCTCATTCACCTTCTGCTCATTAAGGTAAGTAGTAACCCTCTCAGGGAGACAGTTCTTAAAGTCTTCCATAATCATCAAGGCCCACAGTAGCTCAAAATCCTTCACTCCTTGAGAAGCGCACCACCTGTCAAAAAGTGCCTCCTTCTCCCTAGCAAACTCCACATAAGTCTGACTATCAAACTTCCTAAAGCGCCGGAATTTCTGGCGGTACGCCTCTGGAACTAATTCATAAGCCCTTAATACTGTAGACTTCACACACTCATAGTCCAGACTGCTTTCAACAGATAAAGACGAGTACACCTCCCGTGCTTTACCCACAAGGACACACTGTAATAGCAAGGTCCACACGTCCCTAGGCCACTTCAAGGACAAAGCCACCCGTTCAAACACTGTGAAATACTTGTCCACATCCTTCTCACGAAACGGGGGAACCAGGCGGATGTTCTTGCTCATATCAAACTCCCGTTCCCTAGAAGAAACCCGGGAATTATCTATTTCTTTTTCCCGCAGCTGAAATTCAGTCCTTTTGGTTTCCTCCTCAAGCTCAAGCCGTTTCATATCAAGAACATGCATGAGCTCTTTCTCTTTTAACAAAGAGGCAATTCTCTGTGACTCAAGCTCCATCTCCTTCAGTTTAATGACGGCCTCCATGTTCTGAACTGGCTGAACAGAAGGTGGGGGACTGTCTGCACCACCAGGCAAAACCCCACCCTCCACCAACGCAGCCCACAACTCCGATTTAATGGAGTGTTTCTTTGAATGCTTGTCAATAGTCACGGCATAGTTCTCAGCCAGCAAAATCAAATGCTCCTTCGTACATCTATCAAACAACTCCCGACTAGGAGCCTCAACAAATTCTTTCACCTTAAATTCCATTTCTAATGTAGCACCAAACCACCAGCTAAAGCTTGGGCACTAATGCTACCACAAACAGGGAAGAAAAAATTCCCTCACAACACACAGACTTCCTCAGTCCAGAAGCCTACCAAAAAACCCCCTAAAAACGTCTAGGGTCCTCAAAACTTAGGACGAGCCCCCATTTTGTTACGACTCCCGAATGCAAGTACTTCAGAGCCGCGTAACACAAGTCAAAAACCAGGTTCAAGTTCAAAAATAGTTTTAATTTTTCAATGGAACACAAAACCCAAACCTGATTCAAACAACCCAGTCAGGGATATGGATGGACTAACAAACAATTTAACAATGCTCCAGCCAGCCACGTAATGCGCCGTCGAACCGGAGACTCTAAAACCTGCCTAAAGAGATATAACCCTGAAACAAAATACACGAAAACTCTAAGGTCAGCCCTTATCCGTCCCAATTCAATATCTGTTAACAAGGAATGGTGAAAGTACACAAAGTTCTATGCCATGTGGCCAGGCTTTCCTCAGCTCACACCAGCAGTCTGCTCATCAGTCAGGGTCTACGAAGAAGAGAGAGAATCCTGGGAAGCTCTGGTATTTATGCTTCAGATGAGTCACCCGTCACCTGACGCAGCTTGGCCAATCGGGTACAGGAGCCTTTAACCCCTCGATTCCAGACTCACAGCCACGAGGCCTGTACTCGGGAGAGAAACAGAGAAAGGTAAGTACATAGCATTCACCAGGAGGGGGAAGCGCCTAACAGCCGATGATGTACTATTGTACATCACAAAACCACAAATTAGTATACCAAACATATTAAATTTAATTGAGGACTTTGGATTCTTCTCAGGATATAGAATAAACTGGAACAAAAGTGAAATTATGTCGATAAAACCAAAAGACTCAACACACCTCCGGAAATTCCCCTTTAAAATAGCCACAGAAAAATTCAAATATTTGGGAATTGAAATTACTAGAAACTACCATGATATGTTTAAAGCCAATTATAATCCCTTACTTAAGAAACTAAATAATTTGATTAAATTCTGGAAAACACTTCCGATGTCCCTAATAGGCAGAATAAACGCTATAAAAATGATATTTTTACCACAAGTCCTATACCTATTTCAATCAATACCTATATATCTGCCAAAAATGTTTTTCAAAAAATTGGACTCAGACATTACAAATTTTATATGGGATTATAAATCCCATAGAATACAAAGAGCACACCTTAATAAACGAAAAGAGTTGGGTGGTCTAGCGCTCCCTAACTTTGTGTATTATAATTGGGCAGTAAATATTAAAAATATGATTCACCTGCTGGACAATTCTGCCCAGCAGGTGGACTGGATTGTAATGGAAAGAGAGGACTGCTCTCCGTGTAATATAGGAGCGACTCTCCTCTCACCAATACATCTGAATAACAAAAATTATAATAAAAATCCAATTATAACAATTAGAACATGGAAACAAATAAAACAGAATCTAAAATTAAGAAACCTATCTCTTTTAATACCAATAGTTAATAATCCATCGTTTAAACCATCAATTATAGACAAATCATTTATACAATGGGAAAGAATGGGAATCAAAACGCTCGGAGATCTGTATGAATCGGGAAAATTACTATCATTTCAACAACTACAACTGAAATATAATTTGAAAAATAATCAATATTTTAAATATCTTCAAATTCGTGATTATCTGAAAAAATTCACAAAAGACTATCATAATATGCCTACAGACTTACTGGATGAAGCAATGAAGACAAAGGCGGAATCAGCGAATCTAATATCGTACTTATATAACATCATCTTAAACATAGAAATACCCACAACTGATGGAATTAGAAGAGACTGGGAACAAGAATTAGCTATAAAAATTTCAAAAGAGAGCTGGGATAATCACTTACTACAGGTGCATAAATGTTCGATCAACGTATGACATACTCTCATCCAATTCAAAACATTACATAGACTATATTATTCAAAAACTAAAATAAACAAACTCTTCCCTAATGTCTCACCCATCTGTGATAAATGTCTGTTTCAAGAAGCTACCATAGCGCATTCTTTTGTTTTTTGTACAAAAATACAAAAATTCTGGAATGAAATATTTGACATCTTTACAAAATTAATTAAAATAAAACTGGTACCAAAACCAGAATGGATTATTTTTGGAATATCGGAAGGTAACCCTGAACTAAATGTGTTTCAGAAGAATTTACTCAATTACGGGCTAATAATGGGAAAAAAGCTCATACTTAAATTCTGGAAAAATGCGCCTACACCAACAATAAAAATGTGGATATCAAATATGTTTGAAACACTACATCTGGAAGAGATGAGACTCCTCTTAGCAGGCAAAGCAGACCACTTCCAAAAGACGTGGTCTACGTTTTTGGAACTATTACAAGCATAAGGTGCAATAGTAATTAAAAAAATAAAAAAAATAAAAAATAAATAAATCTGGCAACGGGGGAAAAAAAAAAAAAACACAACAAAATCCTCCCCTTTTTCATTCTCCACCATCCCCTTCCACTCATATCCCTCCCTGCAGCTTTACATTTCATTCATCCTTTTCGCTCCGTAACCGACACCCTCCTGCCTGTCACAACCCCCCTCGTCTGTATATGTTTGAAACACTACATCTGGAAGAGATGAGACTCCTCTTAGCAGGCAAAGCAGACCACTTCCAAAAGACGTGGTCTACGTTTTTGGAACTATTACAAGCATAAGGTGCAATAGTAATTTTAAAAATAAATAAATAAATAAATAAATAAATCTGGCAACGGGGGGTAAAAAAAAAAAACACAACAAAATCCTCCCCTTTTTCATTCTCCACCATCTCCTTCCACTCATATCCCTCCCTCCAGCTTTACATTTCATTTCTCCTTTTCTCACCGTAACCGACACCCTCCTGCCTGTCACAACCCCCCTCGTCTGTATCCACCCATCACTTTCCAGGCTTTTCTCACCCCCACCTCCCTTTTCCACCTATTTCCTCCCTCCCTGCTCAGTCTGAAGAATGGTGTAGGAAGGAATGCTTATTTAAAGCGAAGAAAGATACGACATGCCGGAGTATCTCTGCGGGTCTGGCAGCATCTCTGCAGAGGATCCGAAACGTCCCCCATTCCTTCTTTGCAGAGATGCTGCCTGTCCCGCTGAATTACTCCAGCGTTTTGTGTCAATCTTCAGCCTGAAGAAGGATCCTGGTTTGAAAAGTGTTTCAAACCAGCAATTTGTGTTTTGTTCAACATTCCACTAAGAACTTCACTGTCTGGCTTGCCAGCTCTTGTGTCGTCCCTCCTTCTCTTCTTTGACTACTTTACTTTAGAGATACAGCGTAGAAACAGACCCTTCACCCCACAGATTCCATGACAATCAGTTGGAAAGGTACAAACTGGAAAGGGTATAGAGAAGATTTACAAGAATATTGCCAGGACTCGAGACAGTTATAACTTGGACCTCAAGATCCCTCTGTACAACAATGCTGTTAAGGGTCATGCCGTTGGTTGTATATTTTTGCCAAAGTGCAACACCTCACATTTACTCGGATGAAACTCCATCAGCCGTTTCTCATACTTGGACAGCCTGCGAACCAAGCAATCTTGGCATCACTTCCAAATTTACTGACCAACCTATCTATGTTTACATCCAAGTCATTGAGTCATAGAGTGATACTGCATGGAAATAGGCCCTTCAGCCCAACATGCCCATGACGGCCAACATGTCCCATCTACACTAGTTCCACTTGCCTGCGTTTGGTCCATATCCCTCCAAACGGGTCATATCCATGTACCTGTACACTGGCCACTTGCACCTTGGATCATTGAAAAGTACAGTATAGTGAAAGGATTGGATAAAGTGGATGTGGGGAGGATGTTTCCACTTGTGGGAGAGTCCAGGAGCAGAGGTCACAGCCTCAGAATTAAATTACTTTCTTTTAGGAAGGAGATGAGGAGAAATTTATTTAGTCAGTGGATACATTTATTTAGTCATTTATTTAGTGGAGGCCAAGTCAGTGGATAATTTTAAGGCAGAGATAGATAGAATCTTAATTAGTACAGATGTCAGAGGTTATGGGGAGAAGGCAAGAGAATGGGGTTAGGAGAGATAGATAGGCCGTGCTTGAGTGGCTGAGTAGACTTGATGGGCCGAATGGCCTAATTCTACTCCTATCCCATATGACCATATGACCGAAGCTGAGCTACCAGGAAGAAACCAGTGCCATCAGCTCCCCCTCTTGGGGCATGGGTGAACTGCAGGAAAAAGCCCAGTATCGCCAAGCCTCCTCCTTCGAAGACCAGGACAAACCTGCTGGGACAACCCGAGATTGGCATCATCATTGCACATGAACACCCTGATGATGAGGGACATTGGCCCCATGTTGTCATGGTGTTTCTTCCAACGGTAAATAAAATAATCCACGTAAACTCACCCGATGTAAGTGTCAGTGTGGTCAATACCAAACCTGGCATTGTTTCCCTGATGCCACACATCCTACACCTTCTCTTCTTAGACTATCTTTGCATATTAGTATTCTCCATATTGATCTCACTGCCCACTATGTCCTCGTTGATGAAAACAGATGCAAAATAGTTGTATGTGTCAAAAATGCTGAAGAAACTCAGGGGGTCGGGCAGTATCTATGGAACAAAGGAATAGGTGGCGTTTCGGGTCTAGACCTTTCAGTCTGAAGAAGGCTCTCAACACGAAACGTCACCCTTCATTCCTTTTTTTTTTTTTTTTTTTTTAATTTTTTTTAAATATTTTTTTATTGGAGATAGGTACATAGGTACATAGGTACATAACCTATTTACATCATTACACTTACATTTTTGAATTGATAATATTGTCAATTATTATTACATTGTCTCCAATACTTTTTGCCTTTTTTTTTTTTTAAACTAGATAGAACTAAAGAGATAGATGAAGTAAAGAAATAAAAGAAAAAGAAGAAAAACAAAAACAAAAAGAAAAAAAAAGAAAAAAAGGAAAAAGATAGTTAAAGAAGAATGGAAAAATTTATTAAAATAAAAAAGACTTCATTCGAGATATATTCGTACATTTCAGAGTATAGTATTTCATCCATTCTTTAGCCCGCGTGCTAGTCAGGTTCCTGTGCTGAACCATTCTGACCCTTTAAATAATCAATAAAAGGAGACCATGTTCCAACGAATAATTCCTGTTTGTCCAACAGGGAAAATCTGATTCTTTCCACGTTTAAGGTCTCCATCATTTCTATAATCCACATTTTGATTGTGGGGGCCGTAGGGCCTTTCCAAAATTTTAGAATTAATTTTTTTCCTGTTATTAAACTATAATCAATAAAGTTTCTTTGTGTTGTTCTAAGTGTTTGATTTAATTCTAATATTCCGAGTATTATTAATTTTGGATCTGGGTCCAATTGTGTGCTGGTTACTTTAGATATTATACTAAAAATATTTACCCAGAATTTTTTAATTTTTATACAGTTTGCAAACATATGAGATAATGTAGCTTCTAAATGTTGACATTTATCACATATAGGTGAGATATGTTGAAAAATTTTATGTAGTTTTGTTTTTGAATAATGTAACCTATGTATTACTTTAAATTGTATTAGAGAATGTCTGGCGTTTAGTGAACACTGATGTATGTGTTGCAAACTTTCTTCCCAAGTATCTTTCGTTATTACTTGATTTAATTCTTTTTCCCATGTTTGTCTGTGTAAGTCCGTCGAAGGAATGTCACTGTCTAATAAGATATTATATATATAAGATATTAATTTTTCTGTGTTAGGATGTTTGTTCCAACATTCATCAAGAATTTCTGAATTTCTAATTCGAAAATTTTGGGAGTTCGATTTTACATAATCTCTAAGTTGAAGATATCTGAAATAATCATTTCCTCGAAGTCCATAAGTCTGTTGCAACTCCTGAAATGTCAGAAAAGTGCCTTCCTTGTAAAGTTGTCCCATATTTTTAATTCCATAATTCTTCCATTGTGTAAAACCCCCATCCAACCATGAAGGCTTAAACAAAGGATTATTCACAATTGGAAGAAAAAGTGATAAATTATCTAATTTTAATGTCTTTTATAATTGTTTCCAAATTCGTATAGCACTAAATATTATAGGGTTTTCCCTATAAATTTTTTTGTTTAATTTAGACGTAGCAAATAATATCGAACCGATATCAAAAGGTAAACAATCTTCCTTTTCCATTTTTAACCAGTCTGGTTGATGATCTATTTCTTCCAACCAGAAATTCATATTTTTAATGTTAACTGCCCAGAAATAAAACAAAACATTGGGTAAAACCAAGCCTCCATTTATTTTTGATTTACACAAGTGTCTTTTGTTTATCCTATGATTCTTATAATCCCAGATAAAATCATTAACAATAGAGTCCAATTTAAAAAAAAAGTTTTTTGCCAAATATATCGGAATTGTCTGAAAAAGGTATAATATTTGCGGTAAAAAAATCATTTTTATGGCATTGATTTTGCCTACCATTGAGATAGGAAGTGTTTTCCAGTATTGAATATTCTTATGTAGTTTGTTCAGTAATGGGGGGAAATTTGCTTTAAATAATGATGTATATATCTTAGTTACATAAATACCTAGATATTTAAATTTTTCATTTACTATTTTAAATGGAAATTGTTGTATTATCTGTTTGTTATGTTCCCTTATTGGCATAATTTCACTTTTATTCCAATTTATTCTGTATCCTGAAAGTGAACCAAATTGGGTTATTAACTTTAATAAGTTTGGAATACTAATTTCTGGTTTTGTAATGTAAATTAATACATCATCTGCGTATAGAGAAATTTTATTCACTGTGTCCTTTGTGTTATACCCATGTATTTCCGGATGCCCCCTTACTCTTTCTGCCAGTGGCTCAATAGCAAGCGCAAATAATAATGGAGATAATGGGCATCCTTGTCTACAACCTCTAGATAGGCTAAATTTAGATGACAACCTTTGGTTTGTAAACATTCTAGCCGTGGGATTTGTATATAACAGTTTTATCCATGTACAGAATTTCTCCCCTAGCTGCATATTTTCCATCACCGAAAATAAGTAAGGCCATTCGACCTGATCAAATGCTTTTTCAGCGTCAAGTGAAATTATTGCTAGATCTTCATTAATAATTCTCTTGGAATATATAATATTAAATAATCTTCTTAGATTATAATATGAGTACCGTTTCTGAATAAAGCCTGTTTGGTCAGGGTGTATTAATTTATTCATCACTGTACTTAATCTATGCGCTAGTATTTTAGTTAAAATTTTCTGATCTGTATTTAAAAGTGCAATTGCTCTGTATGATCCCGGGTCTTCCAGATCTTTATCAGCATTAGGAATAAGTGTTATTATTGATTCATTTAAAGTGTCTGGAAGTTTCTGTTGAGTATATATATACTCATACAGTCTTTGTAAACGTGGGCTAAGCAAATCATAAAATTTTTTATAAAATTCGGAACCTAAACCATCTGGTCCTACTGCTTTACCATTTTTTAAAGAGCCAATAGACTCCTCAATATCCTTTATCGTAATCTCCCTTTCTAATAATTCTCTATCGTTTGAATCTAAACCTTTTAAATTACATTTTATTAAAAAATCTGCTATTCCTTCTGATTGTGCTACGGTTTTAGTTGAATAAAGGTTATGATAGTATTGGAGAAATCTATCATTTATGTCCTTGGGCATTTTTAATAATTCTCCTGTCTCTGTTCTAATTTTATGAATTGTTTTTTCCCCTTCCATTTTTCGTAACTGACGTGCTAATAATTTTTGTGGTTTGTCTCCAAATTCAAAATGTAATTGTTTGGTTTTTTGATAAAGTTTTATTACTTGTTCTGAATACATTTTATTTAATTTATATTTCAATACAGCAATTTTATTATGTTTTAAAGTAGATGGCATTCTCGCATTTTCTATATCTAGTTGCTTGATTTCACTTTCCAATGTTTGTTGCTTAATCCTGTTCTCTTTATTATAAAATGCTTGAGCAGAGATTAATGTACCTCGAACATACGCTTTAAACGTTTCCCACATAAGAGAAGTAGGTGTGTCAGGGTTGTCATTTACCTCAAAAAATATTTGAATCTGTTTAATAATATATTCCTGGCATGATCTTTCGTTCAAAATTTGTGGGTTAAATCTCCAATATGCTTGTTTCTCGGACATTCCATTTAATTTAATCATGAATGTTACAGGTGCGTGATCTGAGATTATAATGTTATGGTATTTTGAATTATAAATAAATGGGATAAACGTAGAGTCAACTAAAAAATAATCTATTCTTGAGTATGTTTTGTGTACTGGAGAGTAAAATGAATATTCCCGTCCAGTTGGGTATTCTATTCTCCAGACATCCTTAATATTAGTGGTATTAATAAATGAATTTAGAAATACACTTGATTGAGATTTTACTTTTTTTTGCCTTGATGATCTATCTAAGTATGGATCTAATGTACAATTGAAGTCTCCTCCAATTATTAATTTATATTGTGTAAATTCAGGAATTTTATTAAATGTTTTATTAAAAAACTTGGGGTTATCAAAATTAGGCCCATAAACATTAAGAAGAATCACTTTTTCTCCATTTAACTCTCCAACTAATATAATATATCTACCATCAATATCCACTATTGTTGAAGAGTTCTTAAAAGGTATTCCTTTACGAATTAGTATTGCAACTCCTCTGGACTTATGGGAAAAAGAGGAATGATATGATTCAGCGATCCACCTAGCTTTAAGTCTATGTTGAGATTCCTTTTTAAGGTGTGTTTCTTGAAGAAATATTATATCTGTTTTGATTAAATTTAGATGTGCCAACACTTTACCTCTCTTAATTGGTTCATTGATTCCCTTGACATTCCAACTACAAAATGTTATTCCCTGACCCCCTCTTGTCATATTAACATCTTGCATATTGTTTCTAAGGTGGTCTATAACCGAGCAGAAGGTACAACACATAGAACCTGACCCTGCTTCCGAACCTCAAATAGATGAATTTAAAATCATATACATCGCTCTTCCGAACACATCTCCTTGTATCAGTCTTATTTTTCCATTCAAACATTAAGTTATAAACATATTTAAAGTGAAAAAAGTGATAGTTGGTTAGTATAGGGTGAAAGAAAAAGAACTACATCTACAATTAGTGTAGTTAGTGATAGCCACACTAACGTGGCTAGAATTCTAAAGACTTTGTAAAAAAAAAAATTTCCAGCTCCGTGCCCGAAGAAGAAAAAAAAAGATTATTTCTAACATTCAAATAACTTCTTTGGGAGTAACAAACTTATTTACATACCCATACATACACACACACAATATACACATATATATATATATACACATATATATATATATATATATATATATATATATATATATATACCCATATGTATACATACATAAGCACGTAACCCTGCAGAAAAGTTCAAAAACAGCAAAAATTCACAACGTTATTATTCTCTACATATCATATTAATTTTTTCGCTAAATCTATAAATTTAATTTTAAATCGAAAAATAAAGAGAAAAACCGTTAAATTGCATATCTTCCTATATAATATAAGTATGTAATTCATTTCTACGTTAATCGAAGACTATTAATTATTAATCATTGTTATCAATCATATACAGTATTAAATTTTTATGAGAAATGTTAATGTTAATAATTTTAGTGGTAATATAGATATTTAATAAGTATTAATTGTTACATATATAGTTAGGTATGAATATACAGATAATAATATTGATTAATAAACAAAAATACAAGGATCACGGTTTTATCCAATGTCCTCCGTCCATTTCGGTTTCCGAATGTCCTTAAAGCTCTTAAGAGAACTTTAAAGGTCCTTTTAGATCTGGCTTGACTCCTAAGGAGTAATGTAAATTCTTCAGTCTATGGTCATATTACCGACTTCTTTGGCATATTCCAGTGCTTTTTCATGGTCTGTAAAAAAGTGCTCCTTGGACTTGTAGAAGACTCTTAGTCTTGCGGGGTAAAACAAGCTGTATTTCAAATCAGGTACATTCTTCAGGATTCTCTTTGTCTCAGTGAACAGCGCTCTTTTCTTGAAGACTTCTGCCGGATAATCTCGGTAAATACTGAATCTCCCACCTTCAAAAAGGAGCTGTCCGCCTCGAACAATTTTCTTCATTATATCATCAAATTCATGATCCAATTGCACCTTTACGATAATTTATCTTGGATGGGCATCATCTTGTGTACGACGTCGCTGCGCTCTATGAGCTCGACCGAGTAAAGGTTTGTGATCCAATTTTAAGGCTTTTTGTAATAGGTCTGCCACAAAGTCCCGAGTGCCCATTTCCTTCTCACTTCCTTCTTTCACCCCTACAATTCTTAGATTCTTACGTCTTTGACGCCCCTCCAAATCAATACACTTATCATTTAATTTGATCACCATATCGGAGAGGCGTTGGTTTTCAATAAGGAGTCGACTTACAGTTTCCGCACTTGTCGTCACCGATTTCTCAAGTTCGGTTATCGCTGTTCTATGTTGATCAAGTACGTGATAAATGGGGTCCACCTCCGTTTTAACCTTCGTTTCCACCGAAACAAGCCTGGTTTCCAGCACTTCCATCTGATCCTTGATCTCTTCCTCCCTCGTCTTCTTCCAGATTTCCAGCATTTGTTGAACGATAAAAAGCATTTCTGCTTTAAAATCTACCTTAAAAGAGTCGTTCCTTTTTAAACTTCTCTCCAAACTTCTCTCCAAAGGTTTTCATTTCGGCAGCGAGAAAGATTTTAAGATCCTCCATTTCAGACTTTTTCGGTTTCATTTTCTTCGGAGGGTCTTCCTGGGCCGTCGTTGTAACTGAGGCCGAGGCCTCTGTAGGGCCTTCCTCTTCCTTCTGCGGTTTCCCTTTACCGGTTTTTTTTTGTGTCCCACGGGGGAGGGTATGTTGTAACGACATACCATAAAGTCGCGCACCTGATGACGTCACGCAGGCAGCCGTTCAGATCGCGATCGCTGCAGGTAAGACCCGATTTTCTCCCGTTTTTAATTTCTTCGGCACGGAGCTAGTTGGCGCTGGACTCAAGCCTCCATAGCGCCACCGGAAGTCCCACCCTTCATTCCATAGATGCTGCCTCACCCGCTGAGTTTCTCCAACATTTTTTTCTACCTTTGATTTTTCCAACATCTGCGGTTCTTTCTTAAAAAAAAATACTTGCCTCCATCACCAGATTTTGAACACAAATTCTTCTTCTTTATACTTGAGTGGTCCTACTTTCTCCATGGTTACCCACTTGTTTTTAAGATATGTTGTGTTTAGAGATACAGGGCAGAAACAGGCCCACCCTGGCCGCACCCAGCGATCCCCGCACATTAATACTATCCAACACACTCACGAGGGCCAATTTTACATTGATACCAAGCCAATTCCACTGTTGGCGCCATCAGCGATGGCAGCCTCGCCAACAGTCTGTCTGTCTTTTCGTCTTTTTTTGTTATTTTTCTTGTGTTTTATAAAGTATGTGTTACTGTTCTCTGGTTAATTTCATGTGAGGGTCGGGGGAAACTTTTTTCAATCTCTGACCTTGCAGGAGATGCGATTGTTTTCCGGATCATATCTCCTGTCGCTCTGTGGCCTAACATCATGGAGCCTTGCTCGAGACTGACTTTGTTCCCTACCGCGGAGCCGTGGATTTACCATCGGAGCCTGCGATCCTTTGCCTGGGATCAACGCACCAACCGCGGCATGCGGATTTCAACATCGAGGAGCTCGCAGCCTCGGGTAAAGACTGATGTCGGGAAGCTCCAAGCTGCAGGAGGTTCGACCGCGTGAAGCTGAGATCCCCCGGATGCGGGAGTTTGATTGCCCCGATGCAGAGGGCTCGACCGCCAAGATCACCCAGTCGCGGGAGAACCTTCTCCAGCATTTATGTCTACCTTCGATTGTTCCAGCATCTGCAGTTCCAACTTAAACATTATGATTATGATGATTATGATTAACCTTCAAACCTGCATGTATTTGGAGTGTGGTAGGAAACCAAAGATCTTGGAGAAAACCCATGCAGCTCACCACAGGGAGAACGTACAAAGATCGTAGTCAGGATCGAACCCGGTTCTCTGGCGTTCTTGCCTCTTTTGGACCCTCTAATTGCCCATTTGTGTTCTTTCCTCGTTTATTTATGTCTAATTCCAACCAGTATTGTCACATGTCACATAACAATTGTTCCCGGTGTACCTTCCAAGCTCCTGCCTACTGGCATTGTAGTTTGCCTATTTAGCACCTTCCCACAAGGCACAGGCGAGACTAAACGTAGACTGGGTGATCGTTTCGCTGAACACCTTCGCTCAGTCCGCCTGGACCTACCTGATCTCCCGGTTGCTAAACACTTTAATTCCCCTTCCCATTCCCAGACTGACCTTTCTGTCCTAAGCCTCCTCCATTGTCAGAGTGAGGCTAAACGTAACTTGGAGGAACTGCATCTCATATTGTGTTTGGGCAGCTCACGACCCAGGGGTATGATTTTTGATTCTTCGTACTTTGTAACCGCTGCACTCCCTCTCTCTCCATCCCTTCCCCACCCGTCATACCAGCTTTTCATTCTCACCAAGCAAACATCTTTATCGTTTCCTTTATCGTTACTTTTTTGCATATTTTTATTCATTTGTTCGTTATCTATCTACATCATCGTCTATATATATCTCTCATTTACCTATCTTTTTACCTATCTTATAACATAATTTGGCTCATTCTCAGGATATAGAATTAATTGGAATAAAAGTGAAATTATGCCAGTAACGGAATCAAACCCTTATATCAGGGCCGGATTTACGTACAAGCCGGACAAGACCTTAGGTCTCGAGATCTAGGGGGGGGGGGGGGGGGGGGGGGGGGCTCGCAGAGCCGGATTTACCACTAGGCTTCATAGGCTGAAGCCTTGGGCCTCGAAATCTAAGGGCCTCCGGCCAAGGCAGGACACCTGCCGTTCAACTCTGGGCGGGCCCCGCTCTCTATCTCTCTCTCTCTCTGTCACTCTCCGTCTCCGCCCACCGTCCGTATCCATGTCCAGATCTCCGCTCTCCGCTCGCTCCTCATCCGCTGGCACGACAGGCTGCCTTGCACAAGCGTATTGTTACGGCCAGCACGTCCTCCCCCTGCACATGCGCACAACCACGGCCCGCACATCAGTCGGGCATCGGTCGCCCTGCGCATGCGCATTGCCACGGCAACTGGTCGGCGCTGGGCACTTTCTCCCTCGCTTTGAATTGTGGGAGATCTGGCCGCCATTGCTATCCGGTCGCGGCCTCGCCGCAACCGCTGAAAACCAAAGCAGAATCACTCCCTGACCCTGGATCTGGAGTAACTCCCTGGACTAACTCTTGCTTCTGGTTTCCTGGTCATCCATAAATATTATAAATGCAATTTAAACTGGAGGTGGTAGAGGGCTGAACAATAACAGCCTATTGCATTTTATCTTTTTATTTATTGTGTATATATATAGTCTATGGTATATAAACACACTGACATTTTATCTCCTGTTCTGTATTATGTTTACATATTCTGTTGTGCTGCAGCAAGCAAGAATTTCATTGTCCTATCTGGGACACATGACAATAAAACTCTCTTGACTTGGACTTAAGCAAAAAAGGGTTATTGGGGAAAAAAGAGGTACCTTAAATTTAGTTGCGTCTGGTTGGGTAACTATGGTAGGGTGAAGACTATTCCATGCTGTAATGGTGCGGGGGAACTCCATGGAGCAGCCAGCAACTCCGGATAGAAGAAATTGGGTGACGTTTCGGGTAGAGACCCTTCTTTAGACTCCCTCTGGTTTTAGTGTTTTTAGTTTAATTTAAAGATACAGCGTGGAAACGGGCCCTTTGGCCCACCGAGTCCGACCATCGATCACGCGTACACTAGTTCTATCCCACACATTAGAGGAGTAAGTCAAGAGTCAAGAGTGTTTTATTCTCTCACGTCCCAGTTAGAACAATGAAATCCTTACTTGCAGCAGCACAACAGAATATGTAAACATAGTACTCTGTAAACAATGTTATAAACGAGAAAACAAAACGGTGTATATTTATATATGAATATATAACTATATAAATATATATATGTGTGTGTGTGTGTGTGTGTGTGTGTGTGTGTGTGTGTGTGTGTGTGTGTGTGTGTGTGTGTGTGTGTGTGTGTGTGTGTGTGTGTGTATAATATATATATCCACACACCCACACACAATTTCCCTCCTGGGATTATTAAAGTTCTATCGTATAGTATAGTGTGTGTAGGAAGGAAGTGCAGATGCTGGTTTAAACTGAAGAAGACACAAAAAGCTGGAGTAACTCAACAGGTCAGACAGAATCTCTGGACAAAAGGAAAATATTACGTTTTGTGTTGGGTCCGAAATAGGTTCCTGCACACCTTTGGAATGTGGAAGGAAACGAGAGCACCCGGAGAAAACCCATGTGATCAAAGGGAAAAGGAGCAAACTCCATATAGACAGCACCCATATTCAGGATCAATTCCGGGTCTCTGGTACTTTTAGGCAGCAACTTTATAGCCAATGTATAGCCCCATAGTCTTGACCTTAATTAAAACGACAAGTGTAGCATTTCCTGCAGTTGCAAAGGAAAGTTCCAGGAGAGGGGGTGGTTTGTGTGGGAAGGGGCGAATTGACCAGGGAGTTATGAAGGGAGCGGTCTCTGCGGAAAGCCAACAGGGGAGGAGATGGGAAGATGTGGCCAGTGGTGGGATTCCATTGGTAGACAAAAATCTGGAGAAAATCAGTGGGTAAGGCAGCATCTGTGGAGCGAAAGAATAGACGACGTTTTGGGTCGAGACCCTTCTTCAGATTGATGTCGGGTGGGGGGGGGGGGGGGGGGGGGGGTGACATGAAAAAGAAAGGAAGAGGCGGAGACAGTAGGCTGTGGTGGAGCTGGGAATGGAAGGGGAAGGAAGGAGAAAGCAAGGACTACCTGACATTAGAGAAGACAGTTCATACCGCTGGGGTGTGAACTACCCAAGCAAATATGAGGTGCTGCTCCTCCAATATGGGGTGGGCCTCACTCTGGCCATGCAGGAGGCCCAGGACAGAAAGGTCTGATTCGGAATGGGAAGGGGAGTTGAAGTGCTGAGCCACCGGGAGATCAGGTTGGTCATTGCGAACTGAGTGGAGGTGTTGTGCGAAGCGATCGCCAAGCCTGCGCTTGGTCTCTCCGAGGTTGATCATACACTGAATAAACCAACCACATTGTTGTTTGGAAGTGGAAAGACATAATAGAAATTGCATTAATTGCAATGTGTAAAAAGAGTATTATAATTTTGCTGCATGTCATTGTGTTATATATCATGTCTTGATTGGTGAATATGTTTAGTTTGTGACTTTATTTGTAGCAGAAATAATATGTGAATGCTTCATTGAGCAAAATTCCAACTGGTAACTACACACTTCGTCCGAGCACATTATCGCATGTGCCATGCAAGCCGTCTTAAATGACCACCTAAACTGTCATTTGGCAACTTAAAAAGCTGCCAAGCGGCAATAAATAAATAAATAAATAAGCGCAGCTTTCCAGCCCCTTATCTCATTGGCCACGCTCGGCTGCAAATCGGTGTTAATCTGGTTGGGAGGGGCTTCACAAGTGGAACAGTTTAGGGCCTCTCTTCATCTAAATCCGGCCGTGAGTCTGAGGAAGGGTCTCGACCCGAAATGTCACCTATTCCTTCGCTCCATAGATGCTGCCTCACCACTGAGTTTCTCCAGCACTTTTGTCTACCATTGGTGTCTAAACCCATGATTGTAAGCTTCAGGGAAGAGCATCTGCTGACTTTACCTGGTCTTGTTATGCGACTCCAGGCCCCCAGTCATGAGGCCGACCCTTATCAGCTCTAAAATGGCCCAGGGAAACATCCAGTTCAAAAGCGGTTGTGGACGGGAAATAAATGTTAGTTCACTTCACTTGCACCTCCTCCAACCTCATCTACTGTATCCACTGTTCAAGGTGTGGACTCTTATACACCTGCGAGACCAAACATAGACTGGGCGATCATTTCGCTGAAGACCTTCGCTTAGTCTGCCTGGACCAACATGATCTCCCGGTTGCAAAATACTTCAATTTCCCATCCCATTCCCACACTGACCTGACTGTCCTAGACCTCCTCCACTGTCAGAGTGAGATGAAACACAAATTGGGGGAACAGCATCTCATATTTCACTTGGACAGCTTACAACCCAGCAGTATGAATATTGATTTCATGAATTGTTTCCATGTCCCAGCTACACTAGTCCCATCTGCTTGTGTTTGGCCCACATCCTTCCAACCCTGTCCTATCCATGTACCTGTCCAACTGTTTCTTAAATATTGGGATAGTCCCAGCCTCAACTACCTCCTCCGCCAGCTCATTCCATACACCCACCTTTCCATTACACTGTGTGGAAAAGTTACCCCTCAGATTCCAATTCAATCTTTTCCCCTTCACCTTGAACCTATGTCATCTGGTCCTCGATTCTCCTTCTCTGGGCAAAAGACTGGGCATCTTTCCGATCTATTCCTCTCATGATTTTGTATACCTCTGTAAGGTCACCCCTCATTCTCCTGCGCTCCAAGAATTAGAGTCCCAGCCTACACAACCTCTCCCTATAGCCGACCCCGATATCCCGGCAACATCCTCATAAATCTTCTCTGCACCCTTTCCAGCTTGTTGGCATCTTCCCAATAACATTGTACCCAGAACTGAACACAATATTGTAAATGTGGTCCCATCAATGATATATAATAGACAATATTTGCAGGAGTAGGCCATTCGGCCCTTCGAGCCAGCACCGCCATTCAATGTGATCATGGCTGATCATCCACAATGAGTAGCCCGTTCTTGCCTCCTCCCCATATCCCCTGACATCGCTATCTTTAAGAGCCCTATCTAGCTCTCACTTGAAAGTATCCAGAGAACCTGCCTCCACCTTCTCCTAAGGGAGAGAATTCGAACATGACCTCTCAACTTCTATACTCAATACTCTGACTGATGAAACCCAATGTGTCATAAGTCTTTTTGACCACCATATCTACCTGCGACTCCACCTTCAAGGAACCATGCACCTGTACTCGTAGATCCCTCTGCTCCACAACACTCCCCGGAGGCCTACCATTGTCTGGTCATGTCCCCAATGTCTTTTCCCCGAGGTGTGTTCCTCCAATACCCGGCCCTGTGGGCTTTCCTGCAATGTCTGGCACTCGGACTTACGCCATTTGGATCAGGTGATCAGTGTTGACTCCTCAGTATCTGTTGTATCCTATTCTGAACCTGTCCATGTCCTCTTCTGATGCGTTTTAGCCCAGTATCTGGTGTATTTGGTGCACTCATAGAGTCATAGATAGCGTAGAAGCAGGCCTTTCGGCCCAACACGCCCACACTGGCCAACAATGTCCCAGCTACCCTAGTCCCACTTGCCTGCACTTGGTCCATATCCCTCCAAACCTGTCCTATCCATTTACCGGTCCAACTGTTTATTTTTTTTATTTTTATTTTTTATTTATTAGAAGTGAGTACAATGCATTGGTACAAAAATTATGTTAACATATTACATTCTCTGTACAACTTCCATTTTTTTTAAAGAGAGAAGTGAGAAAAGAGAGAAGAAAAAGAGGTTGTGAAAAGTGAAGAATAGACTAGTGAGCGTGAGTGAAAAACAGATAAAGAAAAAGTGAAAAAAAAGGAATAAGTGAAGAAGGAAAGCAGGAGGGAGATTATTCAGTCGCCACAAGGAGATGATTTTTTTAATATTCTAAATCATCTTTCACCCATACCTGAAACTTTTATTTTTCATGATACTATGTCACCACATAGATCCAAGAAATCAATATATGGGGCCCAACTCCTTATGAATTGGTCTTGTTTGTCTATTAGGAGGAGTCTCATTTCTTCCAAATGTGCTGTGTCCAGCATATTACTAATCCACATTTTAACTGTTGGTATATTAGCATTTTTCCAAAATTTAAGTATAATTTTTTTTGCTGTTATTAACCCATAATTGAAAAATGGGTTTTGGTGTGTATTTAATTTGTTCCCATCTCCACCTACTCCAAATATAATCATTTCAGTATTAGGTTCCATTTTTGTCTTAAATTTTTTTATATAGTTTTGTACAAGAAACGAATGAGTGCGTAATATTGGCATTTTGAGAAAGACATTTATCACAAATGGGAGAAATATTTGGATAAAATTTATTCAACCTAGTTTTGGAATAATATAATCTATGTAATATTTTAAATTGAATTAAATTATGTCTAGCGTTGATCGAACATTTATGTATATGTATCAAATATTTTTCCCATGTTTCTTTTGAGATTTTTATCATTAATTATTTTTCCCAGTCTTCTCTAATTGCCTCTGTTGATGGTAATTCTATGTTTAAAATACTGTTATACAAGTATGATATATTTTTTATGATGCCGCCTTGATATTCATTACATCTTCCAGTGGGTCTAAAATTATACTTTGGAATCTTGGTATATATTTCTTCATAAAATCACATACCTGTAGGTATTTAAAATATTGATTGTTATTCAATTTAAATTTTGATTTTAGTTGTAGAAATGAAAATAAATTTCCCAATTCATACAAATCACTCACCTAACTGTTTCTTAAACGATGGACTACCTCCTCTGGCAGCTTGTTCCATACACCCACCACCCTCTGTGTGAAAAAGTTACGTCTCGGATTCCTTTTAAATCTTTTCCCCTTCACTTTGAACCCATGTCCACTGTTCCTCGATTCCCCTACTCTGGGTAAAAGACTTTGTGCATCTACCCGATCTATTCTTCTCATGATTTTGTACACCTATATAAGATCACCCCTCATCCTCCTACGCTCCATAGAATAGGGACCCAGCCTACTCAACCTCTCCCTGTAGCTCACACCCTCGAGTCCTGGCAACATCCTCGTAAAGTCCTGGGAACATCCTCAACTGAAGTCCCTAAAGTGATGAGTAAAGTGATGATCAACTCCAAACATTTCATTTCTTGTTATTTTCTTTTATTTATGTATCTAGTTTCATATGAAAACATGCAGTTCAGCAGAAAAAATAAAAAATAAGTTGCAGACAATGAGTTAAACAACATATGCTTTACAAAATCTGATTGAGCAAGTCCCCAAGTATCAGCCCCTCCTCCACCACATTGCTTCCTGTTTCTTCTACCCTCCCCATGCCCCCTTCTTGCTCCACAATATCAGCGCATCCCTTCCCCTCCCACACTCCCCTCTTCTCCTTCACTCATCACATCCTCATCCCCTTCTCCCCTTTCCCAAACATGAATCCTGCCTTCCTCTCCCACTGCTGCATGCCACCCACTCAAGTGTCTCATACCCTGACATTTTTCCACTGTCATGTCCTATCCTGCCCCCCCCACTCACCTCACCCCCCTCAGTCCCAACCAGTTTCTTCTCAAGCATCCCCAGTGCATTTTCAAGTTTATCTCCTGTAATGAGTCTTTGCAGAGCAGTAGCCTCGGATTGCCGAGTGAGTGAGTGAAAGACAGGGA
Source organism: Amblyraja radiata (assembly GCF_010909765.2). Lineage (NCBI taxonomy): Eukaryota > Metazoa > Chordata > Chondrichthyes > Rajiformes > Rajidae > Amblyraja > Amblyraja radiata. The sequence goes on along the minus strand of NC_045978.1, from coordinate 42,083,188 downwards.
AAGACAAACTTCATTTGTCAACGTCAACAGCTGCATGGTGATCTCTTGAGTGAATGTGGCGTGTGTGTCGGCTGGTCATTGCTGCACCTGTAATATACACAGGAAAGTCAGATATTGTGTGTGGCAAGGTGCAGCACAGATGGTGATCTGCAGGGACAGGCAAACTGAATAACAGACAGTCTGTCCTTAACCTCGGAGATGGACCCTCAAGGACAGGGGGTCTGCATCTTTTCTAGGACCCTCGAGGATTGGTGGTCTGTGCATGTTTGTAGGAGATGGACCCTCATGGACAGGTGGTCTTTCATTAGTGGTCCAGGTCAACTCTAAGGGATACACAGTCTGAATACCAGTTGTGGGCTGAAGAGAGGTTCCGTACTTGGGCTCAGGTTTCAGATACAGAGTACCCTGTTAGTTGTAGTTTGGTGATACAGCATGGAAACAAGCCCTTCAGCCCACCGAAACTGCGCCAACCAACGATCCCTGCACATCAACACTTCTCTACACACATTAGGGGCAATGTTTTACATTTACACCAAGCCAATTATCCTACAAACCTGTACATCTTTAGAGTTTGGGAGGAAACCCAAAGATGGCGGAGAAAACCCACGCAGGTCACGGGGAGAACGTACAAACTCCGTACAGACAGCACCCGTAGTCAGGATGGAAACCGGGTCTCGGGCGCTGTAAGGCAGCAGCTCTATTGCTGTGCCACTGTGCTGCCCAACATTTGATATGAATACAACGTTTGTTTGATTTCCTTGTTTGAGCCCAGGGTCATTGCCCCAAATACCCAGCATTCTATGAATGTTTGCTGTATCAAGGCCCACAGGACAGGAGTAAAGAGGAAAGGTTCAAAGACCAGGGGGATGTGAAGGGTTCCATAGAAACATAGAAAATAGGTGCAGGAGGAGGTCATTCAGCCCTTCGAGCCAGAACCGCCATTCATTGTGATCATGGCTGATCATCCCCAATCAATAACCCGTTCCTGCCTTCTCCCCATTCCCTTGATTCCACTAGCCCCTAGAGCTCTATCTAACTCTCTGTTAAATCCATCCAGTGATTTGGCCTCCACTGCCCTCTGTGGCAGGGAATTCCACAAATTCACAACACTCTGGGTGAAAAAGTTTTTTTCTGACCTCAGTCTTAAATGGCCTCCCCTTTATTCTAAGACTGTCGCCCCTGGTTCTGGACTCGCCCAACATTGGGAACATTTTTCCTGCATCTAGCTTGTCCAGTCCTTTTATAATTTTATATGTTTCTATAAGAGCACCCCTCATGCTTCTAAACCCCAGTGAATGCTATCCTAGCCTTTTCAATCTTTCCTCATATGACAGTCCCGCCATCCCAGCGATCAATCTCATGAACATACGCTGCACTGCCTCAATCACAAGGATGTCCTTCCTCAAATTACCAAAACTGTACACAATACTGCAGATGTGGTCTTATCAGAGCCCTATACAACTGCAGAAGAACCTCCTATACTGAAATCCTCTTGTTATGAAGGCCAACATTCCATTAGCTTTCTTCACTGCCCGCTGTACCTGCACGCCAACTTTCAGTGACTGGTGTACAAGCACACCCAGGTCTCGATGTACCTCCCCCTTACCTAACCTAACCCCATTCAGATAATAATCTTCCCCCTTGTTTTTGCCACCAAAGCGGATAACCTCACATTTATCTATATTATACTGCATCTGCCACGCATCTGCCCACTCACTCAACCTGTCCAGGTCACCCTGCCATCTCCTAACATCCTCCTCACAGTTCACACTGCCACCCAGCTTTGTGTCACCCGAAACTTGCTAGTGTTGCTCCTAATTCCCTCTTCCAAATAATTAATATATATGGTAAACAGTTGCGGCCCCAACACCGAGCCTTGCGACACTCCACTCGTCACTGCCTGCCATTCTGACAAGGACCCGTTCACTCCTACTCTTTGCTTCATGTCTGCCAGCCAATTTTCTATCCATGTCAACACCCTACCCCCAATACCATGTGCTCTAATTTTAGTCACCAGTCTCCCGTGCGGGACCTTATCAAAGGCTTTCTGAAAGTCTAGATACACTACATCCACTGGCTCCCCTTCATCCATTTTACTTGTCACATCCTCAAAAAATTCCAGAAGATTAGTCAAGCACGATTTTTCTTTCATAAATCCATGTTGACTTGGACTAATCCTTTTACTGCTAGCCAAATGCTCCATTATTACCTCTTTAATAATTGACCAGCATATTTCCCACCACCGAAGTCAGGCTAACAGGTCTGTAATTCCCCGTTTTCTCTCTTGCTCCTTACTTGAAAAGTGGGATAACATTAGCTATCCTCCAATCCACAGGAACTGATCCTGAATCTATTGAACATTGGACAATGATCACCAATGCATCCACAATTTCTAGAGCCACCTCCCTGAGGACCCTGGGATGCAGACCATCAGGCCCCGGGGATTTATCATCATTCAGTCCCATTAGCCTACCCAATACTATTTCTCACCTAATGTAAATTTCTTCCAGTTCCTCTACCCCCTTAGATAATCTGTCCTCCAGTATTCTGGGAGATTGTGTGTGTCTTCCTTAGTGAAGACAGATCCAAAGTACCTGTTCAACTCTTCTGCCATTTCCTTGTCCCGCATAATAATTTCACCCGTGTCTGCCTTCAAGGAACCCACATTTGTCTTTGCTATTCTTTTTCCCTTAACATATCAAAGAAGCTTTTACCATCCTTCTTTATATTCCTGCCAGTATCCCCTCGTACTTCATCTTTTCAGCCCATATTACCCGTTTTGCTTCTGTTGTCCTATGAAAGTTTCCCAATCCTCTCACTTCCGGCTACTCATTGCTGTGGTATACATCTTTTCTTTTAGTTTTATTCTATCCGTAACTTCTCTTGTCAGCCACGGTTGCCTCCTACTCCCCTTAGAATCTTTCTTCCTTTTTGGAATGAAATGATCCTGCATCTTCTGGATTATGCCCAGAAATTCCTGCCATTGCAGTTCCACCGTAATTCCTGCTATTATCCCTTTCCAGTCTACCTTGGCCAGCTCCCCTCTCATGCCTTCATAGTCCCCTTTGTTCAACTGCATCACTGCCACTTCCGATTTAACCTTCTCCTTCTCAAATTGCAGATTAAAACTAATCATATTATGATCACTACCACCAAGCGCTTCCTTTACCTCGAGTTCTCTTATCATATCTGGTTCATTGGACAGCACTAAATCCAGAATTGCCTTTTCTCTGGTCGGCTCCATTACAAGCTGCTCTAAGAATCCATCTCGGAGGCACTCTACAAACTCTCTTTCTTGGGATCCTGAACCAACCTAATTTTCCCAGTCTACCTGAATATTGAAATCCCCCATCACCACAGTGGCATTACCTTTGTTACATGCCAGTTTTAACTCCTGCTGCAACATACACCCTACATCCAGGCTACTATTTGGGGGTCTGTAGGTAACACCAATTAGTGTCTTCTTGCCTTTACAATTCCTCAACTCAATCCACAGTGACTCTACCTTGTCAGTCCCTATGTCTTCCCTCGGAAGGGACTGAATTCCATCCCTCACCAGCAGAGCTACCCCCCTCCTCTGCCCACCTGCCTGTCCTTTCTATAGGATGTATAACCCTGAATATTGTCCCCAGGCCCAATCCTCCTGCAGCCACGTCTCAGTAATCATCACAATGTCATATCTACCAACCTTTAACTGAGCCTCAGCCTCATCTACATTACTTCTTATACTTCGCGCATTCATATACAATACTTTAAATTCCTTACGCAAGTCATATAAACCATTTAACCATATAACAATTACAGCACGGAAACAGGCCATCTCGACCCTTCTAGTCCGTGCCGAACACGTATTCTCCCCTAGTCCCATATACCTGCGCTCAGACCATAACCCTCCATTCCTTTCCCGTCCATATAACTATCCAATTTATTTTTAAATGATAAAAACGAACCTGCCTCCACCACCTTCACTGGAAGCTCATTCCACACAGCCACCACTCTCTGAGTAAAGAAGTTCCCCCTCATGTTACCCCTAAACTTCTGTCCCTTAATTCTCAAGTCATGTCCCCTTGTTTGAATCTTCCCTACTCTCAGTGGGAAAAGCTTATCCACGTCAACTCTGTCTATCCCTCTCATCTTTCACATCGATCCCTATTACACTTGGCCATACTCTCCTATCCCTTTGTGAGCATTCTTTTCCATTAATTCTGGGATCATTAACTATCCCTTTACTCCCTTTCCCTTTAACTCCGGCACTGACTATCCCATTTGACACCCCCCCCCCCTTATTGTCCCAGACTGCATCATCTGTTGGCCGTGGTGTGGTGAGGATTGAAGAGTCAGAGAACACAGTGTAATGAGGAATGGACGGTCACAGTGTGGGGGGGTCACAAAGTGTCTTTGTCGTTGGTCATCATTACCTTGACAACCGTGACAAAGGTACTGTAGAGGAAACTGATAATGAACAGGATGGCGAAGGCAGCAACTGTGAGCACATTGTCATCTCCATCCAAGTCCCCCGGCTCCTCCTTCCCTTCTTCTCCTGTCAAGTCTGTGCCGGCTTCAGGACAAATGAGAAGGTGAGACAGTTAGTTTGCCGCGGATGTTTTGTGAAGATCAACAACGTGTGAATAAAGTGAAAACAACAGGAAGACAGGAGGCTTGGGTCAGTTCCACCGTACAATGATATGTGGAGATCTATCACCAGCTCCACTGAGCTGACTTTACCCCACATCCATTATCATCTCGTATAGTCAAACTCTGCAATCTCAGATTTAAAATCATCTTCAGATCTGGAACCAAATGCTAACTTTGGAAGGCAATTCCAAACTTCCATGAACCTCTGATAGACACAAAAAGCTGGAGTAACTCAGTGGGACAGGCAGTATCTCTGAAGAGAAGGAATGGGTGAGGTTTCAGGTCAAGACCATTCTTCAGATGCCATGACCCACTTCCGTGCAGCATGGTTGCCTCTTACCTTTAGGCCCTGTACTTTGTATAAAGTTGGATTTCCATAAATCGGGGAGACCATTTGTAATGTAGGGAGCACAGTATACAACAAAAAAATTAATTCCTCCTCATCTAGTTAGTTTAGTTTATTGTCACATGTACCGAGGTACAGTGAAAAGCTTTTGTTGAGTGCTAACCAGTCAGCGGAAAGACAAAACATGATTACAAATGAGTCATTCACAGTGTATACATACATGATAAGGGATTAACGTTTAGTGCAAGGTAAAACCAGTAAAGTCCGATCAAAGATAGTCCGACGGTCTCCAGTGAGGGAGATAGTAGTTCAGGACTGCTCCCTGGTCATGATAGGATGATTCAGTTGCCTGATAACAGCTGGGAAGAAACTGTTCCTGAATGTGGAGGTGTGTAAATAGATCACCCCAGGATAATCTATTTTGTTAGCTTGCATTAACTTTGTGAAAACATCAAACAAATCTTCCTTTAGCCATCTAAATGACAATTTATTCAGCATCATGAAAGTAAGCATGCAGGTAGGTACAGCAGGCAGTGAAGAAAGTGAATGGCATGTTGGCCTTCCTACCATGAGGAGGTGAGTAGGAAGGCCAACATGCCATTCACTTTCTTCACTGCCTGCTGTACCTACCTGCATGCTTACTTTCATGATGCTGAATATGAGCAAAGAGGTCCTTCTGCAGTTGTACAGGGCCCTAGTGAGACCACACCCGGAGTATTGTGTGCAGTTTTGGTCCCCTAATTTGAGGAAGGGCATTCTTGCTATTGAGGGAGTGCCGCGTAGGTTTACAAGATTAATTCCCAGGATGGTGGGACTGTCATGCTGAGAGAATGGAGCAGCTGGACTTGTATACTCTGGAGCTTAGAAGGATGAGAGGTGATCTTATTGAAACATATAACATTATTAAGTGTTTGGACATGCTAGATGCAGGAAACACGTTCGAGATGTAAGGTGAGTCCAGAACCAGGGGCCACAGTTTAAGAATAAGGGGTAAGCCATTTAGAACGGAGACCAGGAAACACTTTTTCACACAGAGAGTTGTGAGTCTGTGGAATTCTCTGCCTCAGAGGGTGGTGGAGGCAGGTTCACTGGATACTTTCAAGAGAGAGCTAGACAGTGCTCTTAAAGATAGCAGTCAGGGGATATGGGGAGAAGGCAGGAACGGGGTACTGATTGTGGATGATCAGCCATGATCACATTGAATGGCAGTGCTGGATGGAAGGGCCGTATGGCCTACTCCTGTACCTATTGTCTATTGTGTATTTGGGTGTGATCCACACACATTTATTTATATTTATTTTTTTTAATTTATTTATTAGAAGTAGACATATTATACAATGTAATTACATATTATAGTAGAAAAAAAAACTTTTCATATACATCAGTCATACATTATTAAAATTTTCCATTATCAATTACTTCTGCTTCTAGTATTTTTATTTTTTATAGAAAGCGAGAAAAAGAGAGGGTAGAAAGTTACAAATAAAAAAGAAAGCAAAAAAAACACAACAGAAAAACAAGGGAGGTGGAATGGGTTACCTGTGATACATCAATGGAGATAGGTTCGTAGGTTATAAAGTATAGAGTATAGTTTTTCATCTGTTCCTGAGTTCAAGTTTCAGCTGGGTCCTCGTGCTGTGCCAGTCTATCCCTTCAGATAGTTAATGAATGGAGCCCAAATTTTATGGAAAAGATCTTGTTTGTCCATTAAGACAAGTCTAATTCTTTCTAAGTATAGGGTCTCCGACATTTCCGTAATCCACATTTTGATTGTGGGGGTTGTAGGGCCTTTCCAAAATTTTAATATTAATTTTTTTCCGGTTATTATACTGTAATTGAGGAAGTTTCTTTGGTTTGTTGTGAGTGTTAAGCTTTGTTCTGATATTCCAAGTATTATTAATTTTGTGTCTGGGTCCAGTTTTGTATTAATAACTTTTGAAGTTATTTCAAAAATATCTGTCCAGAAATGTTTAAGTTTTATACAGTTTGCAAAAGTATGTGTTAAATTAGCCTCTAAGTGTAGACATTTATCACAAATAGGAGAGATTTGTGGGAAAATTCTATTTAGTTTTATTTTAGAGAAGTGTAGTCTATGTAAGACCTTGAATTGTATTAAAATATGTCTGGCATTTAATGAACATTGATGTATTTGTTGTAAACTTTCGTCCCACATATCTTTCGTGATAGGATGACCTATTTCAATTTCCCATTTGTATCTATGTAGTTCGGTCGGTGGTACCTCGTTATTTAGTAGGGTGTTATAAATATAAGCTATTAGTTTTTCAGTATTAGGATGCTTGTTCAGACACTCATCAAGAATTTCTGATTCCCTATTCTTGTAAACTTGTGTATTGGATTTAACATAATCTCTAATTTGTAGATATCTGAAAAAATTATTTGAGTGCAGTCCATAATTCAGTTGTACATAGAAACATAGAAACATAGAAAGTAGGTGCGAGAGTAGACCACCAGGTCCGTCGAGCCCGCACCGCCATTCGCTCATGGCTGAACACTAAACAGACACACTTACCCACAAACAGTAGACACAAGACACAGAACACAAGACACTACCCTCCCCTTTATACCGCTATCACCCCTCTCCACCCCAAGAACCTCGTGATCTCCTGGGGGAGGCAAAAAACCGGATAAAAACCCAGGTCCAATTCGGGAAAAAAATCCGGGAAATTCCTCTCCGACCCCAATCCAGGCGATCGACACTTGTCCAGGAGATCACTCAGGTCTTACTATACTAACCATACCTAGGTCCATATCCCTGCCCTCTCCCCGTAGCCCCTTATCCCCTTGGCAGCTAAAAAACCATCTATTTTAGTCTTAAATATATTTAAAGTTTCTGCTTCCACTGCTCCCTGGGGCAGTGAATTCCATAAATTAACCACCCTCTGGGTGAAGAAGTTCTTCCTCATCTCAGTTTTAAAAGAGCCCCCCCTTATTCTGCAACTATGTCCTCTAGTTCTAGTTTCCCCGATCATTGGGAACATCCTCGGTGCATCCACCCGATCAAGGCCCCTCACGATCTTATATGTTTCAATGAGATCGCCTCTCATTCTTCTAAACTCCAAAGAGTAGAGTTCCAGCCTACTTAACCTTTCCTCATATGTCAATCCCCTCATTGCAGGAATTAATCTTGTAAACCTTCGCTGCACTGCCTCCAGGGCTAGTACATCCTTTCTTAAGTATGGACCCCAGAACTGTACACAGTATTCCAAATGTGGTCTCACTAATACTGTGTACAGCTGCAGCAAGACCTCCGTGTTTTTATACTCAATCCCCCTAGCAATAAAGGCCAAAACTCCATTGGCCTTCCTGATTGCTTGCTGCACCTGCATACTAACTTTTAGTGATTCATGTACTAATACCCCTAGATCCCTTTGCGTTGCATTACAACGCAGCTCCTCCTCATTTAGAAAATAACTTGCCCTATCATTTTTTTCCCAAAGTGAATGACTTCACATTTATTAGTATTAAATTTCATCTGCCAAGTTGTTGCCCACTCACCTAGCTTATCTATATCCTTTTGCAGACTCTTCCTATCCTCCTCATCCCCTACTTTTCCTCCCATTTTTGTATCGTCCGCAAATTTTGATATATTACACTTGGTTCCCTCCTCCAAATCATTTATATAAATTGTGAACAACTGGGGTCCCAGCACCGACCCTTGCGGAACCCCGCTAGTTACCGGTTGCCATCCCGAGTATGAACCATTTATCCCCACTCTCTGCTTCCTATTTGTTAGCCAATCCTCTACCCATGCTAATATATTACCCCCAATCCCATAATTTTTTATTTTTAGCAATAGTCTCTTATGTGCCACCTTGTCAAAAGCCTTTTGGAAGTCCAAGTATACCACATCCACCGGTTCCCCTTTATCCACCCGGGTTGTTACTTCCTCAAAGAATTCGAGCAGATTCGTTAAACAGGACTTCCCCTTCACAAAACCATGCTGGTTCTGTCCGATGAAGTCATATTTATCCAAGTGCCCCGTTAGTGTTTCTTTAATAATTGTCTCTAACATTTTACCCACCACCGATGTTAGACTAACCGGTCTATAGTTACCTGCCTTCTGTTTACTTCCTTTTTTAAATATAGGTGTTACATTGGCCATTTTCCAATCCACTGGGACCGTTCCTGCCTCCAGGGAGTTTTGGAAAATTATCACCAATGCATCCACAATCCCCACCGCTATCTCCCTCAAAACCCTTGGATGTAATCCATCAGGCCCAGGGGATTTATCCTCCTTCAGTCTCATTAATTTCCCTAATACCACCTCCTTGGTGATCTTAATAGTATTTAGCTCCTCCATTCCTACCGCCCCCTGTTTATCCAGCGTTGGAATATTTTTTGTGTCTTCTATGGTGAAGACTGATACAAAATACTCGTTTAATGCCTTTGCCATTTCCATGTTCCCCACCAACAACTCTCCAGTCTCACCCTCCAATGGACCAACGTTCACCTTAGCCACCCTTTTTCTTTTTATATAGCTATAAAAACTCTTACTATTAGTTTTTATGTTGTTCGCTAAATTCCTTTCATAGTCTATTTTCCCCGTCTTAATTAATCTCTTAGTTATTTTTTGCTGACCTTTAAATGCTTCCCAATCCTCTACCCTCCCACTATCTCTGGCTACCTTATATGCCCTTGCCTTCAGCCGAATACTATCCTTTATAGTTTTACTGAGCCATGGCTGACTGTTCTTACCCTTACCCCTTTTTTTCTTCATAGGAATAAATTTTTCTTGAAGGTTATACAGTATACCCTTAAACGTACACCACTGCTCATGTACCGTCTTATTCTTGAGTCTGCTATCCCAGTCAACTTTGATCAGCTCAGTCCTCATACCTTCATAATCCCCCTTATTTAGACTAAGCACCCTAGCCTGAGTTTCAACCTGCTCCCCTTCTATTTGAATATGGAATTCGACCATATTGTGGTCACTTGTTCCCAACGAGTCCCTAACTATGACATTTTTAATTAATCCTGCTTCATTACACAGGACCAGATCCAAGATTGCCTCCCCCCTTGTCGGTTCTGTGACATACTGTTCTAGGAACCCGTCTCTAATACATTCTATAAACTCTTCCTCTAGTCTACCCTGCCCAGTTTGGTTTGCCCAATTAATATGAAAATTGAAGTCCCCCATGATTACAGCAGTTCCCTTTTTACATGCGTCAACTATTTGCAGATTTATGTTCTGACTAACAGCGTCACAGCTATTTGGAGGTCTATAAATTACACCCACTAGTGTTTTTTTCCCCTTATTATTCTCTATCTGTACCCAAGCTGTTTCACTATCCTGATCCTTCAACGCAATATCCTTCCTCTCTATTGCCGTTATTCCCTCCCTTATTAAAAGGGCCACCCCTCCTCCCTTTCTTTCCTGTCTATCTTTCCTAATTGTCGAGTACCCCTCTATATTTAACTCCCAGTCCTGATCCCCTTGCAGCCATGTCTCCGTAATGGCCACGATATCATAACTATATACTTAATTGCACCGTTAATTCATTTATCTTATTACGAATACTCCGTGCATTTAGATAAAGCACTTTCAGATGATTTTTACTACCCTTCCTTTCCGTTTTTGCCCCTTTTACATCTAGAGCTTTATCTTCACACATTCTGTCTCCTGTCTCATTTTGACTTACCGCTTCCCCACTGATACCCTGCTCTATTTCCTCTACCCCTGCCGTTATTACCCCCCTTGATACCTCCCCCCCGCTACTTAGTTTAAAGACCTCTCTACTGCCCTAGTTATATGATTTGCCAGGACCCCAGTCCCAGCACCGTTCAGGTGAAGTCCATCCTTACAGAACAGATCCCCCCTGTCCCAGTACTGGTGCCAGTGGCCCAAGAAACCAAACCCATTATTCCCACACCAGTCTTTGAGCCACGCATTTAGCTTTTTAATTTTACGTACCCTCGCCGATTTGGCCCGTGGCTCAGGTAGCAATCCGGAGATCAGTACCCTCGAGGTTCTGCTTTTTAATTTATTCCCTAACTGCTCAAACTCCTTCAGCAGATCCTCCTTCCTCGTCCTTCCTATGTCATTGGTCCCCACATGGACCACGACCACTGGATCCTCCCCCTCCCACTGCAAATTTCTCTCCAGCATCGCAGAGATATCCTTAACCCTAGCACCGGGTAGGCAACACAGCCTTCGGGACATGTTCTGCTGGCCGCAGAGAACCTTATCTACCCCCCGAATAATACTATCCCCTATCACTACGGCATTTCTTCTAACTCCCCCCTCTTGAATGGCCTCCTGATCCAAGGTGCTGCAGCCAGGTTGCTCATCCCTCCCACAGCCCCTGATCCCGTCCTTACATTGAGTAAGAGCCTCGCTCATGCTCGTCAGGGACAAGGGCTGTGGCTCCTGCCGCATCTCCTCCTGGTTCCCCCTACCTGCCTCGCTTATGGCCACACCTTCCTTTCCTTGCTCACTGCCTACTGAATTAGTTAAACTGGTCGGTGTGACCATCCCCTGGCACAAAACATCCAGGTAATACTCCCCCTCCCTGATGTACCGCAGCGTATGAAGTTGGGTCTCCAGCTCATCAATGCGGAGCTGGAGTTCCTCTAGCCTCAAACACTTACTGCAGCTGTAGGGATCTTCTACATCAATGGTGTCGACAAATTCCCACATCTCGCAGTATTGGCACATCTCCTGACCGCCCATCTTATATAAGTAATTAACTGGTCCTATTTAAGAATCCCCTACTGTATTGATACACCCCTTATTTATATAATCCTACCTCCTATAAATGGGAAAGTACTCACCCCAGCCGTAAATTACCTACTGGTTTGGCTGTCTAGTGGTAATTCCTTCCGCTCTTCCTATCTGGTCCACTGCTCCCTTGCAGTGCGTGGCAAACCTCTTTGCCTCTGTTAGTCTCTGTTAGTCTCTCGAGTCTCTCGAGCCGCGGCTCCGTCCGTCCTCCCTCGGCGACAGCACCTGTGGCACCGCGGTCGTGACGTCCCTTCCGTTCCTGCAGAGCCTTCCTGTCCTGGGCGGAGTCTGCAGCTAACTGTGTGCTCACGTCCGGTAGGTCAGCCTGTTGTAACTCTTGAAATGAAAGAAAAGTACCTTTCCCATAAAGATGTCCTATATTTTTGATTCCATGATTTTTCCATTGTGTGAAACCTTTGTCCATAAAGGATGATTTGAACAAAGGATTATTTACAATGGGAAGGCAGAGTGGTATATTATTCAATTTTAAGTCTTTTTTTATTTGTTTCCAAATTCGTATTCCACTATGTATTATGGGGTTTTCTTTATAGGTTTTTTTGTGCTGTTTTGTGGGGGCAAATATGATCGGTCCAATTTCAAAAGGTAGACAGTCTTCCTTTTCCATCATTAGCCAATCTGGTTGTTGGTCCATTTCTTCCAGCCAGAAATTCATGTTTTTAATATGGACTGCCCAAAAATAAAATAAGAAATTTGGCGAAGCCAGACCTCCATTTATCTTTGATTTACATAAGTGTTTTTTACTTATTCTATGATTCTTATAATCCCAGACAAAACTTGTAACAATGGAGTCGACTTTTTTGAAAAAAGTTTTTGGGATATATATCGGAATTAATTGAAGTAGGTACAGTAGTTGCGGTAAAAAAAATCATTTTTATAGCATTAATTCTCCCAAGCATTGAAATGGGGAGTGTTTTCCAGTATTGAATATTCTTATGTAGTTTATTCAGTAAGGGTGGGAAATTTAGTTTAAATAAAGAGGTATATGTCTTAGTTACCCAGATTCCTAAGTATTTAAATTTATCTTTAACTATTTTAAAAGGGGATTGTTGTATTGTATGTAAATTAAATTTTGTTATTGGCATGATTTCGCTTTTATTCCAATTGATTCTATATCCCGAAAACTGACCAAATTGAGTTATTAGATTTAATAGGTTTGGAATACTAGTTTCTAATTTTGTAATATATATTAGTATATCATCTGCATATAAGGAGATTTTATTCCTTGTGTCTCTAGTATTGTATCCAAATATTCCTGGATGGTTTCTAACGCTTTCTGCTAGGGGTTCAATTGCAAGAGCAAATAATAGTGGGGATAGTGAACATCCTTGTCTACAGCCTCTAGAGAGATTAAATTTAGTTGATAACATTTTGTTTGTTAATATTCTAGCTGTTGGGTTAGAATATAACAATTTAACCCATGTACAGTACTTCTCTCCTAGTTGAAATGTTTCCATCACCGAAAATAAATATGGCCATTCTACCTGGTCAAATGCTTTTTCAGCATCTAACGAGATAATTGCTAGCTCTGCGTTGGGGATTCTATTGGAGTATATAATATTAAATAATCTTCTCAGATTAAAAAATGAATACCGTTTGGGGATAAACCCTGTTTGGTCAGGATGTATTAATTTACTGATCACTAAGCTCAATCTATTAGATAGAATCTTAGTTAATATTTTCTGATCAGTATTTAAGAGGGCTATAGCTCTGTATGAACCTGGGTCTTCAAGATCCTTGTCCGTTTTTGGTATAAGTATGATTGTTGATTCATTTAGAGTTTCTGGGAGTTTCTGTTGAGTATAAGCATATTTGTACATTGTCTGTAGGCGTGGGGAAAGCAAGTCATAAATTTTTTTATAAAATTCCGAATTTAGTCCATCGGGTCCTGCCGACTTTCCATTTTTTAAGGACTTTATTGATTCTTCAATGTCTTTTATCGTAATTTCAGCCCCTAGCAATTCTCTCTCTTTCTGATCTAGACCCGCAAACTTACAATTCTGTAAAAATGTTTCCATTCCCGTTGATTGTTCTGTTATTTTAGATGAATACAATTTTTGATAGTATTGTAGAAATCTATCATTAATATCTTTAGGCAATGTTAATGTTTCTCCCTTATCTGTTCTTATTTTGTATATTGTTTTTTCCCCGTCCAATTTGCGAAGTTGACGCGCTAATAGTTTTTGTGGTTTGTCACCAAATTCAAAATTTAATTGTTTTGTATGTTGATAAAGTTTTATAACTTGGTCTGAATAAATCTTGTTTAATTTATATTTCAATACTGCAATTTTATTGTGTTTTATCGTGGATGGTGCTGCTGCATTTTCTGTGTCTAATTGCTTTATTTCCATTTCCAGTTTCTTTTGTTTGGCCCTATTTTCTTTATTAAAAAATGATTGGGAAGAAATTAATGCTCCTCGTACAAATGCTTTAAATGTTTCCCAAAGAAGCGAGGCAGAGATTTCAGGGCTATCGTTAGCCTCAAAAAACATTTTAATCTGTTTGACTAGATATTCATTACATGACTTATCTTTTAAGATTTGGGGATTAAATCTCCATTGTGACTGTGTCTCTGCCATTCCGTTTACTTTGATCATAAATGTTAATGGGGCATGGTCTGAGATTATGATGTTGTGATATTGTGAGTTATAGGTGAATGGGATAAGTTTTGAATCTACCAAAAAATAGTCTATCCTTGAGTAAGTTTTATGTACTGGTGAGTAAAATGAATATTCTCGGCCCGATGGGTTTTCAATTCTCCAGACGTCCTTAATATTAGTGGTATTAATGTATGAATTTAAAAATTCACTTGATCGAGATTTTAGTTTTCTTTGAGTTGATGATCTGTCCAAACAAGCATCCAATGTACAATTTAAATCTCCACCAATTATTAAGTTTTGTTGTGTACCTTCCGGGATATTGTTAAGAATTCTCTTAAAAAACAGAGGGCTATCAAAATTTGGTCCATATACATTGAGGAGAGTCACCTTTTTTAAGTATAACTCCCCTATTATTATAATATATCTGCCTTCAATGTCTTCTATCGTTGATATATGTTTAAAGGGTATACCTTTACGAATTAATATTGCAACACCTCTTGATTTATGTGAGAATGAAGAATGGTACGCTTTAGCAATCCATTTTGCTTTCAGTCTATGTTGTGCTTCCTTTTTAAGATGTGTCTCCTGGAGAAATATTATATCTGTTTTCAATGATTTTAAATGTGCTAACACTTTGCCTCTCTTGATAGGTTCATTAATTCCCTTAACATTCCAACTACAGAATTTAATTCCCTCACCCCCAATTTTTATATTCATGTCTTGCATCTTGTGATTAAGTGGTAGAGCAGATGATTCAGCACACTCAACCCTACCTTATACTTGAACTTCAGGTAGATGAATTTTAGGTCACGTCTGTTTTCCATCCGAACGTATCTCCTTAAATAAAATATGCAATTCCATTCCATATACAAAATATAATGTGATATAAGATAAAAAAAGGTGATAGCTAATAGGGTTAGTAAAGTGTGGAAAGTATAAAAGAAAAGCAACTACAACTACAATTAGTGCAGTTAGTGATAGCCACCCTAATGTGGCTAAGCATCTATGGACTTCCGTAGCTTTTGGTTTATAAAAATACTAGCTCCGTGCTTTCCTTAAAAGGAAAGTTTCCAATTCGATGCATACAATTTGTGGGGGGGAAAGAAATATTGATTATATTCCATTAATGGTATAATTAGTAGTCTCAAATTGAGATATTAGTTTTGTATAATCTAAACATTTATCAAAGAATAATCAAAAACGAAAACATCAGGGCAAGGGCCATCAGACATTTCTCATTATAAAATACCTGAATCATACTTTACTTATATTTCATACTTTTAATTAATTCTTAAATAATCTAAATAATCTTGTTATCATTAGTTAGTGTTAGTTAATATTCTTGATTATTAATAGTTGTTAGAGGTTAGAGGTTAGTACTAGAATGTTAGTTTTATATATATCCGTTGTAGGAAATATACCCAATTCTTATTGCGAATTTTAGGCAACTCTTAAATATAATAGTTTAAAGTTTAGAGTTCCATATCTTCTCTGCGAGATAGCAGTGTCCGGGTAGGTGTTAAGAGTTGAATATTTTTCAATCTTCGATCTTGTCCTCGACGTTCTTGGCAAATTCAAATGCTTCCGTGTGCTTGATGAAGAAGTATTCCTTCTTCTCGTAACTGACTCTCAGTGTTGCGGGGTATAACAGTCCATATCTCAGATTCTTTATGTTCTTCAGTATTCTTCTTGTTTCTGTGAACAACGCTCTTTTCTTAGCAACTTCCACGGGGTAATCTCTGAATACGCTAATCTTGTCTCCTTCATATACAAGATTTCTGCTTTTACCAATTTTCCTCATCATGTCATCCAATACATGGTCATATTGGACCTTTACTATCATTATTCTTGGTCGGTCGCCCACCTTTGGGCGACCCACTCTGTGCGCTCGGGCAAGTAATGGCGCCTGATCCAGGTTCAAAATTGTTTTCAGTACTTCTGCAGCAAATTCACGGGGGTCACGAGTCCCCTCTCTGCCTTCCTGGATGCCCACGATTCTTAAATTCTGACGCCTCTGTCGTCCCTCCAAGTCTGTACATTTTTCAGTTATTTGATACAATAACTTTGATAGGCGTTGGTTCTCAGTGATGAGTTGTTTTGTAGTTGCGGTGCTTGTCTCAGCAAGTTCCTCAAGTTCTTTTACAATCTTGTAGTGTTGGTCTAATGTCAGGAGAATAGGTTCAAGTTTAGAATCAAATCTGGATTCCATCTTATTCAGTTTTTCATTTACTTCTTCAACATTTTGGATCATATTTCTTTCCATTTCTAATTTCCAGTCTTCAAGGACTTCGTGTACCATCTCTGTAACCTCTTCTTTAATTTGGTCTTTCATTTCTTTTTTAAAAGATGCTAGATCCTCTTTAAAGTCCTGTCTAAGATTTTTAAGTTCCTCCTTAAGGAACGTTTTTAATTCTTCCATCTCAGTCTTTTTCTTCTTCTTTGAGATGTCTTCTCGGGATGCTGTTAAACCTGAGGCCGAGGCTTCAGTTGGGCCTACCTCTTTAGTTTTGCCGTTTTTTGCCTTGCGGGGGGGAGTATGTTGAGTCGACATACTGCCGGTGTCGCGCGCCTGATGACGTCACGGGCTTAGTTCAAAACAATCGGTCCCGGGTTCTGCAGGTAGGAGCTGTCTTTTCCTCCCGTTTTTTCGGATTTTTCACGGAGCTAGTTGGCGCGAGTCTCTCCTACTCCATAGCGCCACCGGAAGTCGTGATCCACACACATTTAAAGAGCTGGTTCTTGCCACAGATTTGCCCATTCACTTCATGTATCCTTATCTCATCAAGGATACCATCCAGATGCTCTGTTGACACTTCTGCTTGCCTTGTGTGAGCGGAAAACTTGGTCGTGTGGCTTTCTATCCGACATTTCAACTATCAATAAATATAGTGAATAGCTTCAGCCCTGAACACATTGCCACAGGCAAAGCTCATCACTGGCCCTTCCTTCTGTAACTTTCCACTTTCTGAATGAGTTTATCAAATGCATGCACAAAGATGATCAACACTCCTTTCCCTGTTCATTAGTTTTGAATATTTTAAAGACCAGAAAGGTTCATCACAAATGTGTGGGAAGGAACAGCAGATGCTGGTCTACACCGAAGATATACACAAAACTCTGTAGGACATGCAGCATCTCTGGATAGCAGGAATGGGTGACGTTTCGGGTCGAGACCCTCCTTCAGAATGTTCTATTCTTTGGGCGGAGGAGACTAATACATGTATAGATAATACATAATCTTACATCCAAGTCACCTGTTCCCCACCAACTTGGCAACACCTCCCAAAACGCACCAACAGGGAACACCAACACCAACACTACATGTATATTCTTTATTGAACATTGATAGGTTACATTGACACAAACACACGTTTCACACAGGATCAGACCTGACACAAAGATGTTATCATAGTAACTGCAAGTTCTCTGAAACTTATATACAGTATATATATATATACAGTAAATAAACAGATAAAGTGCCATAGGCTGTTATTGTTCAGAGTTTGTTTGATGGCCTGATGGCTGTGGGGAAGAAGCTGTTCCCGAACCTGGATATTCCAGATTTCAAGCTCCTGTATCTTCTTCCCGATGGCAAAGGAGAGATGAGTGTGTGGCCAGGATGGTGTGGGTCTTTGATGATGTTGGCAGCCTTTTTGAGGCAGCGACTTCGATAGATCACTTTGATGGTGGGGAGGTCAAAGCCGATGATGGACTGGGCAGTGGTCACAACTTTCTGCATTCTTTTCCGCTCCTGGACATTCAAAGCCATGATGCAACCATTTATGTTTAACCAAAAAATGATGTTTGATATGGATTTGGTCTGGAATCCATTTTCATTCTCAGGTGACGTTCTCTCCCTAGCTGAGTAATGTGCACCGATGTGAACCATGGAACACCAGTCTGCACGAGACACTGAATAGCAGTGACATTCTGGAGAGACATTCCCTTTCCTCAAGAGTAGCAACTGCTCAACTAACCACAACATGGTCTTGTTACTATCGGCACAATATCACAAGAGGAGATAACCACATTTGACAGAGTGCAGGAGATGGTTAGACACATACATGTACAACCAGGCTCCTTCACCTAGAGTATGGCAAACAAGAACCAGAGGACATGGGGTTAAGGTTAGGGGGTACAGATTTAATGGGAATCTGAGGGGCAACCTTTTCACACAAAGGACACTGGGTACATGGAATGTGCTGCGGGAGGAGGTATTTGACGCAGAGACTATAACACTGTTTAAAAGTTATTTGGACAGGTACATGGACAGGACGAATAGTGAAAGGCCTGGATAGAGCGGGTGTAAAGAGGATGATTCCACTGGTGGGAGAGTCGAGGACCATAGCCTCAGAATTAAAGGAAGTTCCTCTAGGAAGATGAGGAGGAATTTGTTTTGTCACAGGGTAGTGAATCTGAGGAATTCATTGCCACAGCAGGCTGTGGAGGCCCACTCAATGGGTATTTTTAAAACAGAGATAGATCGATTCTTGATTAGGGGAGAAGGCAGGAGAATGCGGTTAGGAAGGCGAGATAGATCAGCCATGATTGAATGGCAGAGTAGATTTGATGGGCTAAATGGCCTAATTCTGCTCCTATCACATGAATACACAATACACAATACAATTTATTTGTCACTTGAACCTCATAGAGGCTCAAATAAAATGTTGTTTCTACAGTCATACACACAAGAAAAAAAAGACCCAAGACACAACACAATTTACACAGACATCCATCACAGCGCATCTCCTCCTCGCTGTGATGGAAGGCAAAAAAAAAACTTATCTCTCCCCTGCACTCCCTATTACCCTCCCAATGTCAGAGTCAAAGCCCCCGGTGGGCGATGGCAATTGTCCCGCGGCCATTAACTCCACGCCGGGCGATGCAAGGCCGCGCTCCGGGCCTTGTTGTTGGAGCCCCCGGCGGGCGCTAGCAAAGTCCCGCAGCCGTTGGCCGGGCGATGATGTAAGGCCCCGCTCCAGGTACTCTTCGACCCCGCGAGTCGGGCGGGAGAAGTCGTCGTTGCGGAAGCCCCGAAAAGCGGTATCCCAACAGGGACCCGCGGGCTCCCGGTGTCACCGTCCACCAAACCTGCGGTTGGAGCCTCCGAATCCCCGGGGTCGGGTCGCAGCAGCTCGCCACCACCGCTCCACCGGCTCCGGACTCGGCCAGCTCTACGATGGTGAGTAAGTCCGCAGCTCCGCGACTGGAGCCCCAGGTCGCTCCTGCTGGAGGCCGCTCCACGTTGCAGCCCCAACGACAACGGAGACCCGACAGGGAAAAGGTCGGGTTCTCCGTGCAGGGGAAATATTTTAAAAGTTTCCCCCCCACCCCCCGCCTCCCCCCCCCCCCCCCCCACACACACACACACGAGATGATCAGTGATTTGGGCCAAACACGGGGAGACAGGGCTAGTGTAGATCGGGCACCTTGGTTGGCAAAGGCAAGCTAAGCCTGTTACCGTCCTGTATAAATCTATGACTCCATGATCACTCCAATGCCAACACGCATGTACCCAGCTCCATCCACACAATGGACTTTCTGATGGACCTCTTTTCCAGTGTCGACAAACAATTGTACAACAAATACTCGACCGCACTCTTCAAATAAGCAGCACGAAAACTAGCCTGAGATGCCACACACAGAGGGCCGACAACAATGAGCGGACTGACATTGACAACAATGAGTGGGCTAATATTGAGCAACATGAATGAGAAAAGCAACTTTTCACTTTGTGGGCCAAGCCTGGGATTCCCTCAATTTAAGAATGTCACATGCTGATATCGCAGTCTTACTCTGACCATGTGTCTAACCATCTCTGAAACCTTCACCACAAACACAACCATATAACCATATAACAATTACAGCACGGAAAACAGGCCATCTCGGCCCATCAAGTCCGTGCCGAACACTTATTTTCACCTAGTCCCATCTACCTGCACTCAGACCATAACCCTCCATTCCTTTCCCGTCCATATACCCATCCACTTTATTTTTAAATAATAAAATCGAACCTGCCTCCACCACTTCCACTGGAAGCTCATTCCACATAGCTACTACTCTCTGAGTAAAGAAGTTCCCCCTCATGTTACCCCTAAACGTCTGTCCCTTAATTCTCAAGTCATGTCCTCTTGTTTGAATCGTCCCTACTCTCAATGGGAAATGCTTATCCATGTCAACTCTGTCTATCCCTCTCATCATTTTAAAGACCTCTATCGTCCCCCCTTAACCATCTGCGCTCCAAAGAATAAATACCTACCTTGTTCAACCTTAACCATATAACCATATAACAATTACAGCACGGAAACAGGCCATCTCGGCACTTCTAGTCCATGCCGAACACGTATTCTCCCCTAGTCCCATTTAGCTGCACTCAGGCCACAACCCTCCATTCCTTTCCCGTCCATATAACTATCCAAAAAAGACCTCTATCAAGTCCCCCCTTAACCTTCTGCGCTCCAAAGAATAAAGACCTAACTTGTTCAACCTTTCTCTGTAACTTAGTTGCTGAAACCCAGGCAACATTCTGGTAAATCTCCTCTGTACTCTCTCTCTATCTTCATCCTTCCTATAATTAGGCGACCAAAATTGTACACCATACTCCAGAATTGACCTCACCAATGCCTTGTACAATTTTAACATTACATCCCAACTTCTATACTCAATGCTCTGATTTATAAAGGCCAGCACACCAAAAGCTTTCTTTACCACCCTATCTACATGAGATTCCACCTTCAGGGAACTGTGCACAGTTATTCCCAGATCCCTCTGTCAACTGCAATCTTCAATTCCCTACCATTTACGTCCTATTTTGATTTGTCCTGCCAAGATGTAGCACCTCACACTTATCAGCATTAAACTCCATCTGCCATCTTTCAGCCCATTCTTCCAAATGGCCTAAATCTCTCTGTCGACTTTGAAAATCTACTTCATTATCCACAGCACCACCTATCTTAGTACCATCTGCATACTTACTAATCAATTTACCACACTATTGTCCAGATCATTGATGTACATGACAAACAATAATGGACCCAACCTTCAGTAAAGGTGTCATTCTTCCAACTCTGGGCACTCATATGCCTGCACTCCTTTCACCTTTGTACCACTTGATGTGTCACGTTGCAGTGTTGCTCACAAGCACCAAAGCTGACTCGGCAGATCCCTCCCCCCCCATCTTTCCTCCTTGAAATGAAGAATGACGGTAAATGTCAATCCAGAAGTTGTCGATCTGGTGACATGAGCTCAAAATTCCAACATGTGATCTGGGAATTTAAATTCTATTAATAAATGCATTCTGACGTAAAACACTTCCGTTGTTGGTGACGCATGTCGATAGTTCACTGCTGCACTTCACGGAGGGGAATGTGTCATCATATCTGTTCTGGCCAATACGCAACTATATACCTGTAGCAAAATGGCTACAGACTAGTGTCAGTTTAGTGTGACTGCTCCAGTGAAGACTTGAGCCGTTTCAGTAATTGATAGAAACTATCTGAAATAAATTAGTGGCTGACTCTCCAGCGACAGCAGAGCAAATCATAAATGGTTCGAAGTATCAAGGTCCCCATCCTGCTGCAGATTGGGATGAAATTCTGCATTAGATGTATTTTCCCGTTTCACCTCAGAATCATTGGGGGAGGAATTCAACAAATATGCGTGTAATTTAACATAACATTGGTGTAAGTTCATTCATTCATTCATTGCCCCTGACTGACCTGCACTGCCACTTGTCTTCTGAAACACCCTTCTTTCAAACTAATCCATTCTCACAATCCTGATCAGCAAGTGTGTCCAGATTTAAGTTTACCAGAACCCAATACCTGGGCCAATCGATGTACTGTACCAAGACAAAGCAGTAAAACATACAGTCGTCATAACCACTGACAATTTTGCAAGAAAAGAGTCACTGGAAAATATCCCAGAACTATGGAGAAATAACAGCCAATCCCATATTTCCCTGAAAGCGCGTTTCAAAGTCAGCAAAATGGTAAAATCGGATGTTTGCTTTAACTGTGGTCATCGAGGCCATTGGAGCAGGGAACCCCCAATCGTGAAGACAAACAAGAAGGGACTGTAAAAAGAGCAAAGGGGAGGCTACAAAGAAACTGATAAGGTTGACACTGCCTTCGATACAGCAGTACCCATTAAAACAACAGGCCATTCCTAATATAGACAAGGTGATTCGGGGATTGCTGGAACAAGACATCTTAGTGAAGTACTAGTCTATTTGCAACACACCAATCCTTGCAGTGCCCAATGTCGGGAAAGAGGGCCAGTACAGGCTGGTCCAGGATTTAAGATCTGTCAATGCAGTAGTAGAACCGCTCCATGCCTTGGTGCCAAACCCGGCTCATATTCTAGCTTTGATTCCAGCGGAAGCTAAGATTTTTTCAATTGTAGACCTGCAACATGCATTCTTCTCATTACCTCTGCACAAGAACAGCCAGTATTTATTTCCCTTTACTTACAGGGGACAACCATATACGTGGACAAGACTACCTCGGGGATTTATTAATTTGCCCACCTTGTTTTCTCGATGTCTTCATGAACAGTTAAGCACTAAGTTTTAAAAGTAAATCCACTTTAGTACAGTATAGCTTCTGGGAGTTATAATTGCTGCTACAGAGAGAAGTTTAGAAAACAGCAGACTTGATTAGCCGGGTTATGACGTATATTGGGCTAAATTTGTTTGTCCCATACGGGACAGCCCTTGTCCTGTATTTGACTGCTGCTACTCGGGTCGAGGGAACTGTCGAGTCGGAGCGCCGCGTCCGGCTCCGCCTCACCCGTCCCGAGGTAGTGCAGCCCATGGAGTGCAGCATCAGCACCTCGCCCGTGGCCCCGTCGGTTAGCAGCCCGGCCAGCTATCTGACCTTCGGACCTTCGCTTACCACTGACACCACCACCCCTCCTTCTCATGGTCGATCATCGGTTCATGAGTTGGATGGGGTGCCGGACTT
This sequence comes from Amblyraja radiata, assembly GCF_010909765.2. Lineage (NCBI taxonomy): Eukaryota > Metazoa > Chordata > Chondrichthyes > Rajiformes > Rajidae > Amblyraja > Amblyraja radiata. Next base: position 42,059,884 of record NC_045978.1, on the reverse strand, counting down.
TGCGAGCGACGTCGTCCGGGCCAAAACTCCTCAGCTGGCCTGCAGGCTGGGCTTTGTGTGCAGTCCAGCACCGGGGCCAACTCATCCCCTGATAAATCCCCAGGGCCTGATGGTCTGCATCCCAGGGTACTTAAGGCAAGGCAAGGCAAGGCAACTTTATTTATATAGCACATTTCATACACCAAGCAGACTCAAAGTGCTTCACATAAAAACATGTCATACAATGAAATGAAATAATAAAATGAAATAAAATAGAAGAATTAAAAGAAAAAAAAGGCAAAGTTAAAAATGCATTATAAAAAGTGCAAAAGTTAAAAGTGCAATGTAGTTAAGATTTAGCTGAAAGCTAAAGTAAACATAAACATTTTCAGTCTTGATTTAAAAGTGGTCAAAGTTGAGGCAAGTCTTAAATCTTCAGGAAGTTTATTCCAGCTATTTGTTGCATAGTAACTAAATCCTGCTTTCCCATGTTTTGCATTTACTCTGGGAATCACTAACAGATTGGACTCAGAAGATCTTAGCGGTCTAGAAGGCTTATATAGTGGAAGCATGTCAGTGATATACTTTGGCCCTAAACCATGTAGTGATTTATAGGTGAGCAGCAGGATTTTGAAATCAATTCTCTGACATACAGTTTTTCTAAGTCTTGAGCTGACATGAGTCCTCTTAATCTTGCCACGTTTTTGAGGTGATAGTAGGCCGATTTTGTTACTGATTTGATGTGACTGTCGAAATGTAAATCTGAATCCATAATAACCCCAAGATTTCTGGCTTTGTTTGAAATTTTCAGGGACAGAGAGTGAAGGTGTTGGGTTACTTTAAGCCTTTCTTTTTTAGCACCAAAAACAATTATCTCCGTTTTGTCCTTATTTAGTTGGAGGAAATTTTGGCACATCCAGTCTTTGACTTGCTCAATGCACTGGCAGAGCAGATCTATGGGGCGATAGTCATTTGGTGATAGCGCTACATAGATTTGAGTGTCATCGGCATAGCAGTGGTGGTCAATATTATTATTTCGCATGATTTGCCCTAGTGGGAGCATGTAGATGTTGAATAAAGAGGGCCCTAAGATCGAACCTTGCGGGACTCCACACATCACGTTGGTTGGTTCTGATACAAAGTCGCCAATGGAAACAAAATAGTTCCTATCTTGTAGATATGACCTGAACCAACTTAAGACTGTGCCTGAAAGCCCCACCCGTTTTTCCAACCTGTCGAAAAGTATTGAGTGATCAACAGTGTCGAATGCAGCACTGAGGTCTAATAGCATTAATATTGAAACTTTGCCAGAGTCTGTGTTAAGACGGATGTCGTATACAACTTTAATAAGGGCGGTCTCGGTGCTATGAAGAGGTCGAAATCCTGACTGGAAGTTGTTGTAGCAGCCAGTTGAGGCCAGGAAGTGATTAAGTTGCTGGAGGACAACTTTCTCAATGATTTTACTTATGAAAGATAGGTTTGATATTGGTCTATAGTTGTTAATAATAGAGGTATCTAGGCTCCGCTTTTTTTAAAGGGTTTTAATAACTGCAGTTTTCAAGGCTTTTGGGAAATTGCCTGATTGAAGAGAGCTGTTAACTATTTGCAGTATGTCTATTGCTAGGCAGTCAAAAACATTCGTAAAGAAGTTGGTAGGTAAAGCATCAAGGCAGCAGGTGGATGGCCTTAGTTATGTCACCGTTTCCACAAGAGTTTTAGAGTCTATGACATTAAAGCATGTCATCATTGCCACGTTACTTTTGCCTAAATAGGGTGGTGATCCAACATGTTTGTTTGAAGCGGAGATATTGATGGCACATCTGATGCCTTCAATTTTATCAGTATAAAAGAATGCAAACTCATTGCATTTCTGCATGGAATGGAGTTCAGGTGGTAATTGTGTTGGGGGGTTGGTCAGTCTGTCAACAGTTGCAAATAGGATTTTTGCCTTATTAGTGTTGTTGTTAATGATATTGGAGGAAAATGTTTCACTAGCACTTTTTAAGTCTAAATTGTAGGCACGGAGGCTCTCTTTATAGATGTCATGGTGAATATGAAGTTTTGTTTTCCGCCAGATGCGTTCAGCTTTCTGGCATTATCTTTTCTGGGCTGTTACAAAAGCAGCATTTCTCCAGGGTGCCTTTTGCTTACCAGAAATTGTTTTAACCGTAACAGGTGCAATGACATCTATAACTTTAACGATTTTGGAATGAAAGTTATCTACAAGATCATCAGCAGAACATGGGTTTAGAGGTGGTAACAAGGAGATGGCATTTTTAAAGAGTACATTAGAATAATCATTTATATACCGTTTTTTGACAGTATTTGATTTTGTCTGTATGTCGGGAATAAAAGATATATTAAAGAAAACACAGAAGTGGTCAGACAATGAAGGATCAGTCACAAATATATCAGAAACATTTGTGATAATCAAGTCCAGATAATCAAGTGCCCCTTACAATGAGTAGCCTCTTTCACATGTTGAGACAGTTCAAATGTGTCTAAAATAGTAAAACATTATTTTGCACCCTTGTCATTTAAATCATCAGTATGAAAATTAAAATCACCAGTTATAACTAGACAGTCAGAGTCTGTGGAGATGCTAGACAATAATTCTGTGAAGTCATCGAAAAAATTTGCATAATATTTAGGTGGCCTGTAAATAATTAATAGGAGAACTCTGGGGGAACATTTCAATACAACACAAAGGTATTCGAATGATGGAAAATCACCAAGTGACATCTGTTTCCCCTGAAATACATTTTAAAATATAGCAGCAACCCCTCCACCTCTTTTTCCAGATCTACATACACCAAAAAGTTATAGTTGGGAGGAGCTGTCTCGATCAGAATGGTTGCACTGTTACTTTGTTCTAGCCATGTTTCAGTTAAAAACATAAAATCCTGTTCAGAGGTGGTAATAAAATTGTTGACTAAAAATGATTTGTTATTAAGAGTTCAAAAGGGAACTGCAGATGCTGGAATATCGAAGGTACACAAAATTGCTGGGGAAACTCAGCGGGTGCAGCAGCATCTATGGAGCGAAGGAAATAGGTGACGTTTCGGGCCGAAACCCTTCTTCAGACTGATGGGGGGTGGGGAAAGAAAGAAGGAAAAAGGGAGGAGGAGGAGGAGCCCGAGGGCGGGCGGATGGGAGGGTGGGAGGAGACAGCTAGAGGGTGAAGGAAGGGGAGAGACAGCACAGGCTAGCCAAATTGGGGGAATTCAATGTTGATGCCATAAGGACGCAAGGACCCCAGACGGAATATGAGGTGCTGTTCCTCCAATTTCCGCTGTTGCTCACTCTGGCAATGGAGGAGACCCAGGACAGAGAGGTCGGATTGGGAATGGGAGGGGGAGTTGAAGTGCTGAGCCACCGGGAGGTCAGGTAGGTTATTGCGGACTGAGCGGAGGTGTTCGGCGAAACGGTCGCCCAACCTACGCTTGGTCTCACCGATGTAAATCAGCTGACATCTAGAGCAGCGGATGCAGTAGATGAGGTTGGAGGAGATACCTGGAACGACTGCTTGGGACCTTGAATGGAGTCGAGGGGGGAGGTGAAGGGACAGGTGTTGCATTTCTTGCGGTTGCAACGGAAAGTGCCCGGGGAGGGGGTGGTGCGGGAGGGAAGGGAAGAATTGACGAGGGAGTTGCGGAGGGAGCGGTCTTTGCGGAAGGCAGACATGGGGGGAGATGGGAAGATGTGGCGAGTGGTGGGGTCACGTTGGAGGTGGCGGAAATGGCGGAGGATTATGTGTTGTATTTGCCGGCTGGTGGGGTGAAAGGTGAGGACCAGAGGGACTCTGCCCTTGTTGCGTGTGCGGGGATGGGGAGAGAGAGCAGTGTTACGGGGTATGGATGAGACCCTGGTGTGAGCCTCATCTATGGTGGCGGAGGGGAATCCCCGTTCCCTGAAGAACGAGGACATTTCCGATGCCCTGGTATGAAATGTCTCATCCTGGGAACAGATGCGGCGTAGGCGGAGGAATTGGGAGTAGGGGATGGAGTCTTTACAGGGGGCAGGGTGGGAAGACGTGTAGTCCAGATAGCCATGTGAGTCAGTGGGTTTGTAATGTATGTCGGTCAGGAGTCTGTCCCCTGCGATGGAGATGGTGAGGTCAAGGAATGGTAGGGAAGTGTCGGAAATCGTCCAGGTGTATTGGAGTGCCGGATGGAAGTTGGTGGTGAAGTGGATGAAGTCAGTCAGTTGTGTGTGGGTGCAGGAGGTGGCACCAAAGCAGTCGTCAATGTAGCGGAGGTAGAGGTCGGGGATGGGGCCCTGGTACGCATCGAACAAGGATTGTTCAACGTACCCGACAAAGAGGCAGGCGTAGCTGGGGCCCATGCGTGTGCCCATAGCTACGCCTTGTGTTTGGAGGAAATGGGAGGAGTCAAATGTAAAGTTATTGAGGGTGAGGACCAACTCCGCTAAGCGGAGGAGAGTGTCAGTGGCTGGGTATAGGTTGCTCCTCTGGTCGAGGAAGAACCGGAGGGCTCTGAGGCCATCCTGGTGGGGGATGGAGGTGTAGAGTGACCGGACATCCATGGTGAAGATGAGGGGGTGAGGGCCCAGAGAGTGGAATGCGTGGAGGCGGCGGAGAGTGTCTGAGGTGTCTAGAACATAGGTGGGGAGGGATTTGACCAAGGGGGATAGGATGGAGTCAAGGTATGTGGAGATGAGTTCGGTGGGGCACGAACACGCAGAGACAATGGGTCTGCCGGGAGAGCCGGGTTTGTGGATTTTGGGGAGAAGGTAAAAACGGGCCGTGCGGGGCTGGGGAACGATGAGTTTGGAGGCTTGGTCAGGTAGGGCGTGGGAATTGATGAAGTCGGTGATGGTGCTAGAAATGGTGGCCTGGTGCTCGTCAGTGGGGTCATGGTCCAAGGGTAAGTAGGAGGAGGTGTCCGAGAGTTGGCGCGTGGCCTCAGCTTTGTAGAGATCGACGCGCCAGACTACCACGGCACCTCCCTTGTCGGCTGGTTTGATGACCCAGTCTGGGTTTTTGCGGAGTGATTCGATGGCAGTGCGTTCAGAGGGGGAAAGATTGGAGTGAGACAGGGGAGTGGAGAAGTTGAGGCGGTTGACGTCGCGGCGGCAGTTCTGAATGAAGAGTTCCAGAGCCGGGACTTTCTGAGGGGGGTTCCACGAGGAGGGGGTGCGTTGGAGACGGGAAAAGGGGTCATCATTAGGGGGTGAGGACTCCTTCCCATGGAAGTGCGCTGTGAGGCGGAGACGACGGTAGAAGCTCTCCAAGTCATGGTGGGCGCGGAACTCATTGAGATGGGGACGGAGGGGGACAAAGGTGAGACCTCTGCTGAGGACAGACCGTTGGGTGGGGGAGAGGGGGAGGTCGGGGGGGATGGTGAACACCCGGCAGGGGTGGGAGTTGGGGCCAGAGGAAGGCAGGTGGGTAGACTGGGGACGGGGCGTTGTGTGGGGGGGGGGTTGTGGGTGTTGGAGGGGTGGTGGGTGGTCAGGGGGTGGGGGGGGAGAGAGGGCTGTAAGGTGGGTGGGGAAGAGCGGGTGTGACATGGTTGGGGGGGGATGGGGGAGGGTCAGTGGAGCAGCCACTGAGGTTAGCACGGCTGGGCAGACGGGCGCTAGGACCCGGTGGAATTAAGTCCAGGAGAGTGGGAGTAAGCAGCGTGAAGGCCTAACATTAAGCAGACCCATCCTGATGGTATTATTGATAGGCTTTATGGTTGGTTTTGGTTTGGAGGGAATAGGCATTAGATTTGTTAGGTTAGCAGTGTGTCTAAGTTTCCCTTTGTTTACTCTCTTAGTAGTCACAACAGGAATGCAGAAGGTGCCATACTTTGACGTAGGCGACCTTGGGTTCAGCTGATTATGCGGAACTTCCTTCGTAATGTGTCTACGGCTGAACCCTTTCTTGTTTCAGTAATATTCAGGACTGCTATCAATACAGGGGGGGGGGTCTGTGGCGCCCTCCGCTTGGTTGTTATCTCCCTGCGGCCGTGGCGTGGCAATGATACTGATATGGGGCGTGGGCTGGGCATCATAGACACAGATGCAAGTTTAATGCCACCTTTTGTCCTGTTTCTTCAATTCATATGGAAAATCATAATGGGAGGAGACAGTGGAGCTGGTGTTGTTATGGCTATGGGAGAGACGGAGGTCATCGTCGATGGGGGAGTGCAGAGGAGGGTGGTGGCCGTTCCTCTCCAAGCCAGCATCAGCGGTGGGGGATGGTATGGGGGGTAAGGGCGCGTCGATGGGGATGGGTGGCTGTTGTCTCTCCTCAAGGTCTGTGGTCTGACTGCGGCCTGTGTGTCAGACCGCGGCAGGGTAGATTTGTGAGAGAGCGAGAAGAGAAGATTGTCCCTTAACAGTCTTGAGCCAAACCTGTTTGGGTGTACACCATCTGCTCTGAAAAGATATTTGCGCCCCCACAACAAGTTAAAGTTGTCAATAAAGCTCCTTCCTCTTTCATTGCAGACTCTGGAAAGCCATGTATTCAGTGCAAGTAGCCGACTGAATGTGTTTATTCCCCTGTCAACTGCTGGTATGGGACCACTGATGAATGACTTAATGTCTAATTTGTCCAGTGTATCTAATAGTTCAGTGAAATCCCTCTTTAAAAGTTCTGACTGTTCTTTTCGAATATCATTAAATCCTGCATGCACAATTACCTGTGGGATTTTTGGGTTTTCCAGTATAATTGTGCTAGTTTCTGGTTGACATCACTAACCGTCACATCTGGGAAGCAGCATGTTTTGATCTTCTTACCAGTTATATCCTTTATGGCTGAATCTCCTACAATCAGAGTGTCTGGTTCATCCGCTTTCTGTGTGATGGGCCCTTGTTGTCTCTGTCTGCGCAATCTGTCCGGACGCGCCCCGGGGCTTGAGGTGCCGGTGGCGGACCCATGCGCAGCTCGCCTCCCTGGCGACATGTTCATGGTCCGTCTCTGTCCGCGCCGTCTGTCCGGACGCATCTCGGGGCTCGCGGCAGCTTGCCTGCCTGGCGTCGTGTTCCGTCTCCGTTTCTCATCACGTTTCTGCGGGCTGTCGTTTGTGGACTCTCGTAATGGCAGGATCCGGTTTTTCAGCGGCAGAGTTAGCTTCGGGGACGGGCTAATCCGGCTGGTATGTGCTACTTTAGCTTTGGGTAGCCTAGCATTTGGCATCAAGTGAACTTGTTGATTCACTGTGGTTTTCCGTTTGGGCTTAGCGCCGACTTGGTGCCAGTAAGAGGCAGCTGGAACTGTCTCTCTCTTGTCCAGTTTCGGGAAGGATATAATGTAGCTTTCATCGTCATCATTTAGTTGTGTGTTTGTCGGAGCTAGCTCAACTAACTCACCCATCGGCACTGTATCCTGGAGGACGTGTTCATGGTCCGTCTCTGTCGTTGACTCTTGCAGTATTTTTAGTCCTTTGCATTTTTCTAATGCTGCTATCCTCATTTCAAATATATCCAGTGTCTGCAGCAGTTTGGTGCAGTCTGTGCATTTCCAGTCTCAGTGCCTGGGAGAACCGCATACAGAGACATTTTTAAACCGTGAAAGAGGGGGTGTACTCCTGTACTCCTAGATCCCTCTGCTACATCCAAGTTGGAAACATTATTTTTCTTCCTCCCAGTTGCAGGTCCTCTTCGAGGTGTTTTGGAAATTACTTTCTTTTCTGGTGTGAATTCTTGGTCACTGTTTTTCTCAGACTCTGACGAACTTGCTTCAGAATTCTCCTCAAGCGAATTGGAGCCACTTTCATCTTCCACCACCTCGTCCTCATCACTCGATTTACGAGCACGCTTTGGAGCCGGTTGCTTTGGAAGTTGCGGCTTCTGCTTGATACTACTTTGTTCAATGCTGTCCTTGTCAGATTCTTCATCACTCACTTGTTTGTCCACTTCTGCACCACTTCCAGGGACTACTTCATTTTCTGGAACTTCACTGTCAGATGAGCTTGATGGCAATGGCGCACTAAAGCTGACGTTATGGTTGTTTTGTATTTCCCATAATCCTTCATTAAATCCTTTTCTCTTGTTTGGTTTTCCATATTTGTCTTTGTATTTTTCAAAAAGAAAAATATCTTTTGGCCCTAAAAATGCCGTTTCGTGAGTACCATAGAAGAAAATTGGATATTTATTTGAAGGTGGTTTCACTGCTCCCTCAGCAACATCATCAATCCGGGCCGGCCAGCGAGGATATCCCTTCATTTTAGCAAAAACCAGATCTCCTGCTTTGAAATTGTGAGGCATATTCTATTCGATGTGGCTTTCTTCAGGCAATTGCTGTAAAAGGACGGTGTGCGAGCGGAGCGGGGCGCCGAGCGACCGCAGACTGTCGTGGACCATGGGCGCTCCGGCGGTGGGCGGTGGGCCGTAAGTGGCTCTAGAAATCGTGGATGCATTGGTGATAATTTTCCAATGTTCTATAGACTTAGGATCAGTTCCTGTAGATTGGAGGGTAGCTAATGTTATCCCACTTTTATAGATAGGCGGGAGAGAGAAAACGGGGATTTATAGACCAGTTAGCCTGATATCGGTGGTGGAGATTACATTGTGTAAGCTATGTGAAATAAAGGCGCCGCAGGTAAACAGCTATAAACATATGTACGTACAGAAATCGTGAAAATCAGAATCTGGAGGAAAATCACAAAGCCATGGCCATGGTCACAATCCATCACCTTATTCTCCTCCATCAACAGAACGGGTGATGATTTTGAAACATAACACTAAAACATGTGACGAGGATGAGGACGAAGGCAGTGACCGTGTTGATTGGGCTCCCTTATACCCACCACCACCTGAAGGTGCTCCTCCATCTGCTCCCCCACTAGAACAACAGGTACTACTACCCCCTATAGATGCACACAACAAGCTGCAGCCCCGACTTATGCTATACCAGATTCCTCCATCTCCTCACCGGGACCAATCATACATAGTAAAATGATTAATCAAGGGGAGAGGAGTAATGAATCCTTAGCTCCACCTAATATACAAGCACCCATGCGAGCCTTTCCATGTCCCCAAGCAGATCCTGTTACAGTCTACACACCCTGGACACCCATTGAGCTGAAAGCCCTAATTCAAGATGCCTAAACCCAAAGATGATAGTAAAGAATTAATTCATCTATTGGATATATTGGACAAAAGTTATAAACCACCCAAAAGTGACATTGATGTGGCTCGCGATGCGATGCTTGATTCAACTAAATGGAAATCTATTCAAACAAAATGTAATTGGGAAGATATTGCAGATTATTTATCTCTTTTGAAAACTGCGTGACGTGAATATTATCCATTTGTAATAGACTGGGCCAAGACGTTTCACATTGTTCAGAAGCAAGACGAGGACTTTGGGAATTATATTGATCGTGTCCATAGTGCCTTTGTAAAATATTGGGGATTGGAACCAGAAACAGGCAAATCTGCTTTAGTCAGCACTATTGTACACGAGTTGCAACCTCGAGTGAAACAAATGTTCTGTGTAACTTGTAGAATGGAAAAAGAAAGATATGTATGATGTTCTGTCTATTTTACAACATTGTCAGTGCCAGAATGATCAATGGCAGCAGAGGGTAAATGAGAAACCAGGACGTAGAGACATCTTACCTTGAGGGTCCTAAAGCCCCAAAGGGAAGAACGTTTGGAAGGGGAAGGGGAAGAGTGAGGCCAGTGGGATGGAGGGGGACAAGTAAGAATAACTTGTTTTCATTGTGGTCAATATGGAAACTGGGTTATAAACTGTCCGTACCACGACACTTCAAACACTAACCAGAATAGATTACTGTTCTGGATGTCAGATGTGGGAGGTCACGGAATCTTATAGCCTTCCAGACGTCCACATCTGCGCCAGGTGCGTCGAGATGGGGCTCCTAAGGGACCGTATTAGGAACCTGGAGCAGCACCTCGATGACCTGCGTCTGGTCAGGGAGAGCGAGGAAGTCACAGAGAGGAGTTACAGAGAGGTGGTCACTCCAAGACCACAGGAGGCAGGCAAGTGGGTCACGGTTAGGAGGGGCAAGGGGCAGACGCAGGGACTTGAGAGCACCCTGGTGGCTGTACACCTTGACAATAAGTACTCCTGTTTGAGAACTGTTGGTGGGGGACAGCCTACCTGGGGGTAGCAACAGCAGCCGGGCCTCGGGTACAGAATCCGGCCCTGCTGCTCAGAAAGGTAAGGAAAAGAAGAGGAGGGCAGTAGTAATAGGGGACTCTATAGTTAGGGGGTCAGATAGGCTATTCTGTTGACACATTCAGGAGACCCGGATGGTAGTTTGCCTCCCTGGTGCCTGGGTCTGGGATGTGTCTGAGCGTGTCCAAGATATCCTGAAATGGGAGGGAGAGGAGCCCGAGGTCGTGGTACATATAGGTAACAATGACACCGGTAGAAAAAGAGAAGAGGTCCTGAAAGGAGAATTTAGCGAGTTAGGAGGAGAGTTAAGGAGAAGGACCACAAAGGTAACAATCTTGGGATTACTGCCTGTGCCACGCGAGAGTAGGAATGGAGCGAGGTGGAGGATAAATGCGTGGCTGAAGGGCTGGTGCAGAGGGCAGGGATTCAAGTTTCTGGATCATTTGGACCTCTTTTGTGGAAGGTGTGACCTGTACAAAAAGGACGGGTTGCACTTGAACCCGATGGGGGCCTATATCCTGGCGGGGTGATTTGCAAAGGCTACAGCGGAGACTTTAAACTAGAATGGTTGGGGGGAGGGACTCAAATAGAGAAAGCTAGTAGGCAGTGTGTGAGGCAGGAGGCAGAGAAGGGAAGCACTCACACCCAACATGTAGAGGGGAAAGAAGAAAAAAATAATAAACAGAGAATAAGAGGTGGTGGGTTTCTTAAATGTGTGAGCAGAGAGAACGGAGGGGTGTAAAATGAGGGTAGAAGCAATAGATAGCAAGGTGAAAAGTAAAAGTGGCAGGCAGACAAATCCAGGGCAAAAATCAAAAAGGACAACTTTTCAACATAATTGTATAAGTGGTAAGAGCGTTGTAAAAACAAGCCCGAAGGCTTTGTGTCTCAATACAAGGAGCATTCGTAATAAGGTGGAAGAGTTGAATGTGCAGATAGCTATTAATGATTATGATATAGTTGGGATCACGTAGACATGGCTCCAGGGTGACCAAGGCTGGGAGCTGAACATCCAGGGATATTCATTATTCAGGAGGGATAGACAGAAAGGAAAAGGAGGTGGGGTAGCGTTGCTGGTTAGAGAGGAGATTAACGCAATGGAAAAGAAGGACATTAGCTTGGAGGATGTGGAATCGATATGGGTAGAGCTGCGAAACACTAAGGGGCAGAAAACGCTATTGGGTGTTGTGTACAGGCCACCTAACAGTAGTTGTGGAGTTGGGGATGGCATCAAACAGGAAATTAGAAATGCGTGCAACAACGGTAAAACAGTTATAATGGGTGACTTCAATCTACATATAGATTGGGTGAATCCAATTGGCATGGGTGCTGAGGAAGAGGATTTCTTGGAATGTATGCGGGATAGTTTTCTAAACCAACATGTAAAGGAACCAACAAGAGAGCAGGCTATTCTAGACTGCGTATTGAGTAATGAGGAAGTGTTAATTTGCAGTCTTGTTGTGCGTGGCCCCTTAGGTAAGTGACCATAATATGGTTGAGTTCTTCATTAGGATGGAGAGTGACATTGTTAATGCAGAAACAAGGGTTCTGAACTTAAAGAAAGGTAACTTTGAGGGTAACCATATAACCATATAACAATTACAGTATGGAAACAGGCCATCCCGGCCCTACAAGTCCGTGCCGAACAATTATTTTCCACTTAGTCCCATCTATCTGCACTCAGACCATATCCCTCCATTCCTTTCCCATCCATATACCTATCCAATTTATTTTTAAATGATAAAATTGAACCTGCCTCCACAACTTCCACTGGAAGCTCATTCCACACAGCTACCACTCTCTAAGTAAAGAAGTTCCCCCTCATGTTACCCCTAAACTTCTGTCCCTTAATTCTGAAGTCATGTCCTCGTGTTTGAATCTTCCCTACTCTCAATGGGAAAAGCTTGTCCACGCCAACTCTGTCTATCCCTCTTATCATTTTAAAGACCTCTATCAAGTCCCCCCTTAACCTTCTGCGCTCCAGAGAATAAAGACCTAACTTATTCAACCTTTCTCTGTAACTTAGTTGCTGAAACCCAGGCAATATTCTAGTAAATTTCCTCTGTACTCTCTCTATTTTGTTGACATCCTTCCTATAATTGGGCGACCAAAATTGTACACCATACTCCAGAATTGGTCTCACCAATGCCTTGTACAATTTTAACATTACATCCCTACTTCTATACTCAATGCTCTGATTTATAAAGGCTAGCATACCAAAAGCTTTCTTTACCACCCTATCTACATTATAACCATATAACCATATAACCATATAACAATTACAGCACGGAAACAGGCCATCTCGGCCCTACAAGTCCGCGCCGAACAATTTTTTTCCCTTAGTCCCACCTGCCTGCATTCATAACATAACCCTCCATTCCCTTCTCATCCATATGCCTATCCAATTTATTCTTATATGATACCAACGAACCTGCCGCCACCACTTCCACTGGAAGCTCATTCCACACCGCTACCACTCTCTGAGTAAAGAAGTTCCCCCTCATGTTACCCCTAAACTTCTGTCCCTTAATTCTGAAGTCATGTCCTCTTGTTTGAACCTTCCCTATTCTCAAAGGGAAAAGCTTGATCACATCAACTCTGTCTATCCCTCTCATCATTTTAAAGACCTCTATCAAGTCCCCCCTTAACCTTCTGCGCTCCAGAGAATAAAGACCTAACTTATTCAACCTATCTCTGTAACTTAGTTGTTTAAACCCAGGCAACATTCTAGTAAATCTCTTCTGTACTCTCTCTATTTTGTTGACATCCTTCCAATAATTGGGCGACCAAAATTGTACACCATACTCCAGATTTGGTCTCACCAATGCCTTGCACAATTTTAACATTACATCCCAGCTTCTATACTCAATGCTCTGATTTATAAAGGCTAGCATACCAAAAGCTTTCTTTACCACCCTATCTATATGAGATTCCACCTTCAAGGAACTATGCACGGTTATTCCCAGATCCCTCTGTTCAACTGTATTCTTCAATTCCCTACCATTTATCATGTACGTCCTATTTTGATTTGTCCTGCCAAGGTGTAACACCTCACATTTATCAGCATTAAACTCCATCTGCCATCTTTCAGCCCATTTTTCCAAATGGCCTAAATCACTCTGTAGACTTTGGAAATCCTCTTCATTATCCACAACACCCCCTATCTTGGTATCATCTGCATACTTACAAATCCAATTTACCACCCCTTCATCCAGATCATTGATGTACATGACAAACAACAAAGGACCCAACACAGATCCCTGAGGCACCCCACTAGTCACCTGCCTCCAACCCGACAAACAGCCATCCACCATTACCCTCTGGCTTCTCCCATTCAGCCACTGCTGAATCCATCTTGCTATTCCTGCATTTATACCCAACAGTTTACCCTTCTTAACCAACCTTCCATGAGGAACCTTGTCAAAGGCCTTACTAAAGTCCATATAGACAACATCCACTGCTTTACCCTCGTCAATTTCCCTAGTAACCTCTTCAAAAAATTCAAGAAGATTAGTCAAACATGACCTTCCAGGCACAAATCCATGTTGACTGTTCCTAATCAGTCCCTGTTTATCCAGATGCTTATATATATTATCTCTAAGTATCTTTTCCATTAATTTGCCCACCACTGAAGTCAAACTAACAGGTCTATAATTGCTAGGTTTACTCTTAGAACCCTTTTTAAACAATGGAACAACATGCGCAGTACGCCAATCCTCGGGGACTATTCCCGTTTCTAATGACATTTGAAATATTTCTGTCATAGCCCCGGCTATTTCTACACTAACTTCCCTCAATGTCCTAGGGAATATCCTGTCAGGACCTGGAGACTTATCCACTTTTATATTTTTCAAAAGTGTCAGTACTTCTTTTACTTTGAAACTCATAGTATCCATAACTACTCTACTCGTTTCCCTTACCTCACATAATTCAATATCCTTCTCCTTGGTGAATACTGAAGAAAAGAAATTGTTCAATATCTCCCCCATCTCTTTTGGCTCTGCAGATAGCTGCCCACTCTGTTTCTCCAATGGACCAATTTTATCCCTCGTTATCCTTTTGCTATTAATATAGCTGTAGAAACCCTTTGGATTTACTTTCACCTTACTTGCCAAAGCAACCTCATATCTTCTTTTAGCTTTTCTAATTTCTTTCTTAAGATTCTTTTTACATTCCTTATACTCCACAAGCACCTCATTTACTTCATGCTGCCTATAATTATTGTAGATCTCCCTCTTTTTCCGAACAAGATGTCCAATTTCCCTTGAAAACCAGGGCTCTTTCCAATTTTTACTGTTTCCTTTCAACCGAACAGGAACATAAAGATTCTGTACTCTTAAAATTTCCCCTTTAAATGTCCACCATTTCTCTTCTACATCTTTCCCATAAAACAAAATGTCCCAGTCCACTTCTTTTAAATCATCTCGCATCTCATCAAAGTTAGCCTTTCTCCAATCAAAAATCTCAGCCCTAGGTCCAGTTCTGACCTTCTCCATAATTATATTGAAACTAATGGTATTGTGATCACTGGACCCGAAGTGCTCCCCAACGCATACCTCCGCCACCTGTCCCGTCTCATTTCCTAACAGGAGGTCCAGCACTGCCCCTCCTCTAGTAGGTACCTCTATGTATTGCTGCAAAAAACTATCCTGCACACATTTTACAAACTCCAAACCATCCAGCCCATTTACAGAATGTGTTTCCCAGTCTATGTGTGGAAAGTTGAAATCTCCCACAATCACTACCTTGTGCTTACTACTAATATCTGCTATCTCCTTACATATTTGCTCTTCCAATTCTCGTTCCCCATTTGGCGGTCTATAATACACCCCTATAAGTGTTGCTACACCTTTCCCACTTCTCAGTTCCACCCAAATAGCCTCCCTAGATGAGCCCTCCAATCTATCCTGCCAAAGCACTGCTGTAATATCTTCCCTGACTAGCAATGCAACACCACCACCTCTTGCCCCTCCAATTCTATCACACCTGAAGCAACGAAATCCTGGAATATTTAGTTTCCAATCACAGCCCTCCTGCAACCATGTTTCACTGATCACCACAACATCATACTTCCAGGTGTCTATCCAGACTCTAAGCTCATCCACCTTTCTTACAATGCTCCTAGCATTAAAATATGCACATTTAAGAAACCCCCCGTCTCTTCTTCTCTGTTTATTTCCTTTTTTTTCTTTCTCCTCTTGTGTCCGAGTGCTTCCCTTTTCTGCTTCCTGCCTCCCATTCTGTCTACTAGCTTTCTCTATTTGAGTCCCTCGCCCCAACCATTCTAGTTTAAAGTCTCCCCAGTGACCTTTGCAAATTTCCCTGCCAGGATGTTGGTCCCCGTCGGGTTCAAGTGCAACCCATCCTTTCTGTACAGGTCCCACCTTCCCCAAAAGAAGTCCCAATGATCCAGAAACTTGAATCCCTGCCCTCTGCACCAGTCTTTCAGCCACGCATTTATCCTCCACCTCGCTCCATTCCTACTCTCACTGTCGCGTGGTACAGGCAGTAATCCTGAGATTGTTACCTTTTTGGTCCTTTTCCTTAACTCTCCTCCCAACACCCTAAATCCTCCCTTCAAGACCTCTTCACTTTTTTTACCTATGTAATTTGTACCAATATGTACCACGACCTCAGGCTCCTCTCCCTCTGATTTCAGGATCTCTTGGATGCGTTGAGACACGTCCGAGACCTTGGCACCAGGGAGGCAGACCACCATCCTGGTCTCCTGACTGCGTCCACAGAAACGCCTATCCGACCCCCTAACAATAGAGTCCCCAATTACTATTGCCCTCTTCTTTTTTTCCCTACCTTTCGGAGCAACAGGGCCGGTCTCTGTGCTGGAGGCCCGTCCGCTGTTGCTACCCCCGGGTAGGCTGTCATCCTCATCCGTACTCAAACAGGAGTACTTATTTGCAAGGTGTACCGACTTTGGAGTACTCCCTCGTTCCTGCCTCTGCCCCTTGACCTTCCTTAGCGTGACCCACATGTCTCTCTCCTGTGGTTTTGGAGTGACCACCTCCCTATATCTCCCCTCTATGACCTCGTCACTCTCCCTGACCAGACAGAGGTCATCGAGCTGCTGCTCCAGGAACCTAATACGGTCCCTTAGGAGCCCCATCTCTCTGCACCTGGTGCAGATGTGGACGTCTGGAGGGCCATCCACCACCATGACCTCCCACATCTGACATCCAGAACAGTACACTGCTCTGACTGTCATTCTCTCGCCTTACCCTGGATCCGATACCAGTATAATACAATAGAAACTGCTGGGAGAAACCACCATTAGATTCCACCTTCAGGGAACTATGCACAGTTATTCCTAGATCCCTCTGTTCAACTGCATTCCTCAATTCGCTACCATTTACCATGTACGTCCTATTTTGATGTGTCCTGCCAAGATGTAGAACCTCACACTTATCAGCATTAAACTCCATCTGCCATCTTTCAGCCCATTCTTCCAAATGGCCTAAATCTCTCTGTAGACTTTGGAAATCTACTTCATTATCCACAACATCACCTATCTTAGTATCATCTGCATACTTACTAATCCAATTTACCACACCATCATCCAGATCATTGATGTACATGACAAACAACAGTGGACCCAACACAGATCCCTGAGGCACCCCACTGGTCACCTGCCTCCAACCTGACGAACAGCCATCCACCATTACTCTCTGGCATCTCCCATTCAGCCACTGTTGAATCCATCTTGCTACTCCTTCATTTATACCCAACAATTGAACGTTCTTAACCAAACTTCCATGAGGAACCTTGTCAAAGACCTTACTAAAGTCCATATAGACAACATCCACTGCTTTACCCTCATCAATTTCCCTAGTAACCTCTTCAAAAAATTCAAGAAGATTAGTCAAACATGACCTTCCAGACACAAATCCATGTTGACTGTGCCTAATCAGACCCTGTTTATCCAGATGCTTATATATATTATCTCTAAGTATCTTTTCCATTAATTTGCCCACCACTGAAGTCAAACTAACAGGTCTATAATTGCTAGGTTTACTCTTAGAACCCTTTTTAAACAATGGAACAACATGCGCAGTGCGCCAATCCTCTGGCACTATTCCCGTTTCTAATGACATTTGAAATATTTCTGTCATAGTCCCTGCTATTTCTACACTAACTTCCCTCAATGTCCTAGGGGATATCCTGTCCGGACCTGGAGACTTATCCACTTTTATATTTTTCAAAAGTGTCAGTACTTCTTTTTCTTAGAATCTCATAGTTCCTATAGCTACTCTACTTGTTTCCCTTGGTGAATACCGAAGAAAATAAATTGTTCAATATCTCCCCCATCTCTTTTGGCTCTGCAGATAGCTGTCCACTCTGTCTCTCTAATGGACCAATTTTATCCTTCGTTATCCTTTTGCTATTAATATAGCTGTAGAAACCCTTTGGATTTACTTTCACCTACTTGCCAAAGCAACCTCATATCTTCTTTTAGCTTTTCTAATTTCTTTCTTAAGATTCTTTTTACATTCTTTATACTCCTCAAGAACTTCATTCACTCCATGCTGCCTATAATTATTGTAGATCTCTCTCTTTTACCGAACCGTCCAATTTCCCTTGGAAACCATGGCTCTTTCCAATTTTTACTATTTCCTTTCAACCGAACAGGGACATAAAGATTCTGTACTCTTAAAATGTCCCCTTTAAATGTCCTCCATTTCTCTTCTACATCCTTCCCATAAAACAAAATGTCCCAATTCACTCCTTTTAAATCCTTTCGCATCTCATCAAAGTTAGCCTTTCTCCAATCAAAAATCTCAACCCTAGGTCCAGTTCTGACCCTCTCCATAATTATATTGAAACTAATGAAACAATTATATGTTGTAAATCTCAGGGTGACATAGTCACTTAATACTTGGACGTTGATGCTGACTGGTTCCAAAAGGTTTATTCACAGAAAAGGGGGTGGGCTGATGGGTGGTCTGGCTTGCGTTCTTAGTGTGAACATTGGGATGGTGTCCCTGGTTAGTTTGGAGACCCCTGGTGTAAGCATTGACATGGTGTCATAGAAACATAGAAACATAGAAAATAGGTGCAGGAGTAGGCCATTCGGCCCTTCGAGCCTGCACCGCCATTCAATATGATCATGGCTGATCATCCAACTCAGTATCCTGTACCTTCTGTGACAAAGAGTTCCAGAGATTCACCACTCTCTGTGTGAAAAATGTTTTTCTCATCTCGGTCCGAAAGGATTTCCCCTTTATCCTTAAACTGTGACCCCTTGTCCTGGACTTCACCAACATCGGGAACAATCTTCCTGCACCTAGCCTGTCCTACCCCTTAAGAATTTTGTAAATTTCTGTAAGATCCCCCCTCAATCTTCTAAATTCTAGCGAGTACAAGCCAAATCTATCCAGTCTTTCTTCATATGAAAGTCATGACATCCCAGGAATCAGTCTGGTGAACATTTTCTGTACGCCCTCTATGGTAAGAATGTCTTTCCTCAGATTTCGAGACCAAAACTGTACGCAATACTCCAGGTGTGGTCTCACCAAGACCCTGTACAACTGCAGTAGAACCTCCCTGCTCCTATACTCAAATCCTTTAGCTATGAACGCCAACATACCACTCACTTTCTTCACTGCCTGCTGCACCTACATGCCTACTTTCAATGACTGGTGTACCATGACACCCAGGTCTCGTTGCATCTCCCCTTTTCCTAATCGGCCACCATTGAGATAATAGTCTACTTTCCTGTTTTTGCCACCAAAGTGGATAACCTCACATTTATCCACATTATACTGCATCTGCCATGCATTTGCCCACTCACCCAGCCTATCCAAGTCACTTTGCAGCCTCCTAGCATCCTCCTCACAGCTAACACTGCCCCCCAGCTTCGTGTCATCTGCAAAATTGGAGATGTTGCATTCAATTCCCTCGTCCAAATCATTAATATATATTGTAAATAGCTGGGGGCCCAGCACTGAGCCTTGCGGTACCCCACTAGTCACTGCCTGCCATTCTGAAAAGGACCTGTTTACTCCTACTCTTTGCTTCCTGTTTGCCAGCTAGTTCTCTATCCACATCAATACTGAACTCCCAATACCATGTGCTTTAAGTTTGTATACTAATCTCTTATGTGGGACCTTGTTGAAAGCCTTCTGAAAGTCCAGATATAACACATCCACTGGTTTTCCCTTATCCAATCTACTAGTTACATCCCCGAAAAATTCTATAAGATTCGTCAGACATGATTCACCTTTCGTAAATCCATGCTGACTTTGTACAATGATTTCACCACTTTCCAAATGTGCTGCTATCACATCTTTAATAACTGACTCTAGCAGTTTCCCCACTACCGAACCTTAAGAAAGAAATTAGAAAAGCTAAAATGAGGTTGCTTTGGCAAGTAAGGTGAAAGTCAATCCAAAGGGTTTCTACAGCTATATTAACAGCAAAAGGATAACGAGGGATAAAATTGCAGAGTCAAAAGAGATGGGGGAGATATTGAACCATTTCTTATCTTCGGTATTCACCAAAGAGAAGGATATTGAATTATGTGAGGTAAGGGAAACAAGTAGAGTAGCTATAGGAACTATGAGATTCTAAGAAAAATAAGTACTGTCACTTTTGAAAAATATAAAAGTGGATAAGTCTCCAGGTCCGGACAGGATATCCCCTATGACATTGAGGGAAGTTAGTGTAGAAATAGCAGGGACTATGACAGAAATATTTCAAATGTCATTAGAAACGGGAATAGTGCCAGAGGATTGGCGCACTGTGCATGTTGTTCCATTGTTTAAAAAGGGTTCTAAGAGTAAACCTAGCAATTATAGACCTGTTAGTTTGACTTCAGTGGTGGGCAAATTAATGGAAAGGATACTTAGAGATAATATATATAAGCATCTGGATAAACACGGTCTGATTAGGAACAGTCAACATGGATTTGTGCCTGGAAGGTCATGTTTGACTAATCTTCTTGAATTTTTTGAAGAGGTTACTAGGGAAATTGATGAGGGTAAAGCAGTGGATGTTGTCTATATGGACTTTAGTAAGGCCTTTGACAAGGTTCCTCATGGAAGGTTGGTTAAGAAGGTTCAATGGTTGGGTATTAATGGTGGAGTAGCAAGATGGATTCAACAGTAGCTGAATGGGAGATGCCAGAGAGTAATGGTGGATGGCTGTTTGTCAGGTGGGTGGCCGGTGACTAGTGGGGTGCCTCAGGGATCTGTGTTGGGTCTACTGTTGTTTGTCATGTACATCAAAGATCTGGATGATGGTGTGGTAAATTGGATTAGTAAGTATGCAGATAGGTGATGTTGTGGATGTTGTGGATAATGAAGTAGATTTCCAAAGTCGACAGAGAGATTTAGGCCATTTGGAAGAATGGGCTTAAAGATGGCAGATGGAGTTTAATGCTGATAAGTGTGAGGTGCTACATCTTGGCAGGACAAATCAAAATAGGATGTACATGGTAAATGGTAGCGAATTGAGGAATGCAGTTGAACAGAGGGATCATGGAATAACTGTGCATAGTTCCCTGCAGGTGGAATCTCATGTAGATAGGGTGGTAAAGAAAGCTTTTGGTGTGTTAGCCTTTATAAATCAGAGCATTGAGTATAGAAGTTGGGATGTAATGTTAAAATTGTACAAGGCATTGGTGAGACTAATTCTGCAGTATGGTGTACAATTTTGGTTGCCCAATTATAGGAAGGATGTCAACAAAATAGAGAGAGTACAGAGGAGATTTATTAGAATGTTGCCTGGGTTTCAGCAACTAAGTTACAGAGAAAGGTTGAATAAGTTAGGTCTTTATTCTTTGGAGCGCAGAAGGTTAAGGGGGGACTTGATAGAGGTCTTTAAAATGATGAGAGGGATAGACAGAGTTGACGTGGATAAGCTTTTCCCATTGAGAGTAGAGAATTCCACAGACTCACCACTCCCTGTGAGAAAACGTGTTTCCTCGTCACCGTTCTAAAGCTTACTCCTTATTCTTAAACTGTGGCCCCTGGTTCTGGACTACCTCAACATCGGGAACATGTTTCCTGCCTCTAGCGTGTCCAAACCCTAAATAATCGTATATGTTTCAATGAGATACCCTCTCATCCTTCTGAACTCCAGAGTGTACAAGCCCAGCTGCTCCATTCTCTCAGCATATGACAGTCCCACCATCCCGGATATTAACCTTGTAAACCTATGCTGCACTCCCTCAATAGCAAGAATGTCCTTCCTCAAATTAATGGACCAAAACTGCACACAATACTCCAGGTGTGGTCTCACTAGGGCTCTGTACAACTGCAGAAGGACCTCTTTGCTCCTATATTTGATTCTTGTTATAAATGCCAACATGCCATTCGCATTCTTCACTGCCTGCTGTACCTGCATGCTTACTTTCATAGACTGATGTACAAGGATCCCCAGATCCCGTTGTACTTCCCCTTTTCCCAACTTGATGCCATTTAGATAGTAATCTGCCTTCCTGTTTTTGCTACCAAAGTGGATAACCTCATATTTATCCGCATTAAACTTCATCTGCCATGCATCTGTCCACTCCCCCAACCTGTCCAAGTCACCCTGCATTCTCATAGCATCCTCCTCACTGTTCACACTGCCACCCAGCTTTGTGTCATCTGCAAATTTGCTAATGTTACTTTGAATCCCTTCATCCAAATCATTGATGTATATTGTAAATAGCTGTGGTCCCCGCACTGAGCTTTGCGGTACCCCACTAGTCACTGCCTGCCATTCTGAAAGGGACCCATTAATCCCTACTCTTTGTTTCCTGTCTGCCAACCACTTCTTTATCCATGTCAGCACTCTACCCTCAATACCATGTGCCCTCCTTTTGCCCATTAATCTCCTATGTGGGACCCTATCAAATGCTTTCTGAAAGTCCAGGTACACTACATCCACTGGCTCTCCCTTGTCCATTTTACTAGTTACATCTTCAAAAAATTCCAGAAGATTAGTCAAGCATGATTTCCCCATCGTAAATCCATGCTGACTCGGACCGATCCTGTTACTGCTATACAAATGTTCGGCTATCTCATCTTTTATAATTGACTCCAGCATCTTCCCCACCACCGATGTCAGGCTAACTGGTCTATAATTCCCTGTTTTCTCTCTCCCACCTTTCTTAAAAGGTGGGATGACATTAGCTACCCTCCAATCCACAGGAACTGATCCTGGGTCTATAGAACATTGGAAAATTATCACCAATCCATCCACAATTTCTAGAGCCACTTCCTTAAGTGCCCTGGGATGCAGACCATCAGGCCCTGGGGATTCATCAGCCTCCAGTCCCATCAGTCTATCCAACACCATTTCCTGCCTAATGTGGATTTCCTTCAGTTCCTCCGTCACCCCAGATCCTCTGGCCACTACTATATCAGGAAGACTGTTTGTGTCCTCCATAGTGAAGATTTTTCAACAGATTTGACTGCCCCACACCACCCCAGCCTCCCCCACCTGGTCTGCTGACCATTGCTGCTTCCTCTCCACCTCCCCTCCCTCTCTCCATCATCTCCATCACTCCTGAGATGTCACCTGTACGGAGTCCCCTCTTTCCACCTCCCACTCCACCGGCAGCCCCACCTATGACTCTTCATACTGCTCAGGTCAAGGTGATGCTGGACAGACTGAAGCCAGGGAAAGCAGTGGGGCCTGATGACACCAGCCCAAGGCTACTGAAGACTTGCTCTTCAGAGCTGTGTGGTATTCTAACACACCTGTTCAACCTGAGCTTGCGTCTACAGAAGGTTCCAAGGCTGTAGAAAACATCTTGCCTGGTACCTGTCCCAAAGAAGACCCATCCCACTCTCCACAATGACTACAGACCATAGCGCTCACTTCACATATAATGAAGACATTTGAGAGACTTGTCCTTTCCTACATCAGGACTAGTGTGTCAAATCAAATGGATCCTTTACAGTTTGCATATCAGCCTAACATCAGTGTCGATGATGCCCTCATTTACATGCTGCAGAGGGTGTACACACATTTGGACACTACTGATGCATCTGTAAGGATTACATTTTTTGACTTCTCAAGCGCCTTCAACACAATTCAGCCCCAACTGCTAGGGGAGAAGATGGAGAAGATGAAAGTGGATCCATCACTGGTACTGTGGTGTTTGGATTACCTTTCCCTCAGACCACAGTATGTGCGCCTACAGAACAGTGTCTCGGGCACCATCTTGAGCAGCACAGGG
Organism: Amblyraja radiata; assembly: GCF_010909765.2. NCBI lineage: Eukaryota > Metazoa > Chordata > Chondrichthyes > Rajiformes > Rajidae > Amblyraja > Amblyraja radiata. The sequence continues at coordinate 42,036,626 of NC_045978.1, read as the reverse complement.
GCTCCACAAGGAACTGTGCTGGCTCCGTTCCTGTTTACCATCTACACAGCGGATCTCCAATATAACACCAACAGCTGCTTTTTGCAGAAGTTTTCGGATGACACAGCTGTTGTCGGCCTCATTAAAGGGGGAAATGAGGAGGAGTATAGAGACATAATAAGTAACTTTGTGGAGTGGAGTGCACACAATAACCTCCATCTTAACACCAAAAAAACCAAGGAGATAGTTGTGGACTTCAGGAGGGGGAGGAGGAGGACTCAAGCAACACCAATCACCATTAAGGGCACTGAGGTGGAGGTAGTCGCTAACCACAGGTACCTTGGGGTGCAGCTTGACAGTGAGCTGGACTGGAAGTGTCATATGGAGGCGGTGTTCAGGAAGGGACAAAGCCGACTGTATTTTTTAAGGAGGCTGAGGTCATTTAACATCTGCCAACCCCTACTGTGCAGTGCCTACCATTCAGTGGTGGCCAGTGCTCTGTTTTTTGCTGTGGCCTGTTGGGGAGATGGCGCCCGCATAGCGGACAAAAACAGACTGGACAAGCTGATCAGGAAGGCCGGCTCAGTGGTCGGGGCTGAGCAACGAACGGTCCAGCAGGTGGCAGAGGCCAGAACTCTGAACAAACTGGGTTCAATAATGACCAACCCCCCTCACCCACTCCATGCCCTGAAGGTGATCAAGAGCAGCATCTTCAGTCAGAGACTGATTGCACCAATGTGCAAAACTGAGAGACATAGGAAGTCCTGTTTACCAGCTGCTATAAGGTTATATAATGCGCATAAATAACTGCACTTTTTAAAATTAATTATATTTTAACTTGTATTTTAACTTGTATTTTAACTTGTTAAGTATGGAAGCTATTTGAGGAAATGTGTGGTGTTATGTCTGTTTTGAAGCTGTCGTGGCACTGTAAATTCCTGTAAAGGATTATTAAAGGTATAATCAATCAATCAAGACAGATCCAAAGTACCTGTTCAACTCATCTGCCATTTCCTTGTTCCCCATAATAAACTCACCTTTTTCGGTCTTCAAGGGTCCAACTTTGGTCTTAACTAATTTTTTCCTCTTCACATACCTAAAGAAGCTTTTACTATCCTGCTTTATATTCTTGGCGAGCTTACCTTCGTACCTCATCTTTTCTCCCCATATTATCTTTTTGGTTATCTTCTGTTCTTTAAACATTACCCAATCCTCTTGCTTCCCGCTCATCTTTGCTATGTTGTATTTCTTCGCTTTAATTTTTATACTGTCTCTGACATCCCTTGTCAGCCATCGTCGTCCCTTTCTCCCCTTGGAATCTTTCTTCCTCCTAGGAATGAACTGATCCTGCACCTGCTGTATTATTCCTAAAAACACCTGCCATTTTTGTTCCACTGTCATCCCTGCTAATGCATCTTGCCAGTCAACATTGGCCAGCTCCTCCCTCATGGCCCCATAGTCCCTTTATTCAACTGCAATTCAATTGCCCGCAGCTGTTGCAGTAGTGAAATGTTCCGCACACACTAAGGGTCAGGATGACATCTCCTCAGGCAAAGCCTGAGCTGATGTAGCAGCCCGAGCAACAGCCACCCTCAAAATTAAAACAGGGACCTCTATTAGTGAAATAAAAGAAATACAAGCTGCCCAAACGTATGCAAGAGAATATTCACCTGTACATAAAGCTTGCGTCGTTGCTTATAAATATCTTCATCATCTGTCATTTGTTCTGTAATAAAATGCCCTAGATATTATACCTTATTACAGACACTAAGATTATTGTCAGACAATTTAAAATCAGGAAATTTTAGACATTTCTCCTCTGGTTCTACAGATCATAACATCACTCTTGTAGTGGCCATTTGGCCTGTTTTGCATGTCATTGAGGATGGCATGTGCCTTTAAATTTTAGACTTCCCGTTATTTACATGGTAAATGGTAGGGAATTGAAGAATGCAGGTGAACAGAGGGATCTGGGAATAACTGTGCACAGTTCCCTGAAAGTGGAATCTCATGTAGATAGGGTGGTAAAGAAAGCTTTTGGTGTGGTGGCCTTTATAAATCAGAGCATTGAGTATAGAAGTTGGGATGTAATGTTAAAATTGTACAAGGCATTGGTGAGGCCAATTCTGGAGTATGGGGTACAATTTTGGTCACCTAATTATAGGAAGGATGTCAACAAAATAGAGAGAGTACAGAGGAGATTTACTAGAATGTTGCCTGGGTTTCAGCAACTAAGTTACAGAGAAAGGTTGAACAAGTTAGGGCTTTATTCTTTGGAGCGCAGAAGGTTAAGGGGGGACTTGATAGAGGTCTTTAAAATGATGAGAGGGATAGACAGAGTTGACGTGGATAAGCTTTTCCCACTGAGAGTAGGGAAGATTCAAACAAGGGGACATGACTTGAGAATTAAGGGACAGAAGTTTAGGGGTAACATGAGGGGGAACTTCTTTACTCAGAGAGTGGTGGCTGTGTGGAATGAGCTTCCAGTGAAGGTGGTGGAGGCAGGTTAGTTTTTATCATTTAACGAGTCGGAAGAAACACTGGATGTATCTTACTGTTTTCTAGCAACAATAAAGCATTTATTCATCAAAAGACTGTTTTGAAATCTGAGAAGAAGCTCTGAAGGTCTCTGTGAGTGAGCTTGCGTGCGTTTAAAAGACACCCCCTTCAACCATGCTCATCCAAATAGCGGCTAGGGTGCTAATTACCTGAAAGATATGATAATCTGCCACTACAACTCTTAGAAACATTATATTTAATATCATGTTCCACACCATACACAGAACATTTAGTAAGGAGCTGCTGTAGACCAGCGCTAGATGGACTAAAGACCACAAGATCATCCGCATACATAATATGGTTCACTAAAATATTAACAATCATGCAACCATTCAAAGTAACATTAGCAAACTTGCAGATGACACAAAGCTGGGTGGCAGTGTGAACTGTGAGGAGGATGCTATGAGAATGCAGGGTGACTTGGACAGGTTGGGGCAGAGGGCAGATGCATGGCAGATTAAGTTTAATGCGGATAAATGTGAGGTTATCCACTTTGGTAGCAAAAACAGGAAGGCAGATTACTATCTAATGGCGTCAAGTTGGGGAAAGAGGAAATACAACAGGATCTGGGGGTCCTTGCACATCAGTGTATGAAAGTAAAGATGCAGGTACAGCAGGCAGTGAAGAAAGCGAATGGCATGTTGGCCTTTATAACAAGAGGAATCGAATATAGGAGCAAAGAGGTCCTTCTGCAGTTGTACAGAGCCCTAATGAGACCACACCTGGAGTATTGTGTGCAGTTTTGGTCCCCTAATTTGAGGAAGGACATTCTTGCTATTGAGGGAGTGCAGCGTAGGTTTACAAGGTTAATTCCCAGGATAGCGGGACTGTCATATGATGAGAGAATGGAGCGGCTGGGCTTGTACACTCTGGAGTTTAGAAGGATGAGAGGGGATCTCATTGAAACATATAAGACTGTTAAGGGCTTGGACACACTAGAGGCAGGAAGCATGTTCCCGATGTTGGGGGAGTCCAGAACCAGGGGCCACAGTTTAAGAATAAGGAGTAAGCCATTTACAATGGAGACGTTTTCTCACAGAGAGTGGTGAGTCTGTGGAATTCTCAGCCTCCACCACATATCCAGAATAGCCTGTGCTGAATAACCGTAGGGTGCTACTCAGTTCAGTTCCGGCAAAATAACTTCCAGAGAACTGTGGGCGTGTATGTATGTGTGTGTGTGTGTGTGTGTGTGTGTGTGTGTATATGTATGTATGTATGTATGTATGTGCTTATGTATGAATGTATGTATGTATGTATGGATGTATGTATGTATGCATGTCAAGATTCAAGATTCAAGAGAGTTTATTGTCATGTGTCCCAGATAAGACAATGAAATCTTGCTTAGCTTCAGCACAACAGAATATAGTAGGCATAAATAAGGTACAATTTAAAGGACACGAGGGAGCAGCTGATTGTGAGCCAGATCCCTGCTGATTTCTTCCAGCAGTTTGTATTGTATTGTACTTGTATTGTATCCAGGGTAAGGCAGGAGCATGAGGCATGAGGCCCAGGGCAGTTTACTGTTTTGGATGTCAGATATGGGAGGTCATGGAGTCGGATAGCCCTCCAGACGTCCACATCTGCGCCAGGTGCATCGAGATGGGGCTCCTAAGGGACCGTATTAGGATCCTGGAGCAGCAGCTCGATGACCTCTATCTGGTCAGGGAGAGTGAGGAGGTCATAGAGAGGAGTTATAGGGAGGTGGTCACTCCAAAACCACGGGAGAGAGACATGTGGGTCACAGTTAGGAAGGGCAAGGGGCAGAGGCAGGGACTATTCAGTACCCCAGTGTCTGTACACCTTGAAAATAAGTACTCCTGTTTGAGTACGGTTGGGGGGGACAGCCTGCCTGGGGGTAGCGACAGCGGCCGGGCCTCCGGTACAGAGACCGGCCCTGTTGCTCAGAAAGGTAGGGAAAAGAAGAGGAGGGCAAAAGTAATTGGAGACTCTATAGTTAGGGGGTCGGATATACGATTCTGTGGACACAGTCAGGAGACGCGGATGGTAGTTTGCCTCCCTGGTGCCAGGGTCTCGGATGTGTCTCAACGCGCCCAAGATATCCTGAAATCAGAGGGAGAGGAGCCTGAGGTTGTGGTACATATAGGTACCAATGACTTAGGTAAAAAAAGAGAAGAGGTCCTGAAAGAAGAATTTAGGGAGTTGGGAGGAGAGTTAAGGAAAAGGACCAAAAAAGTAACAATCTCAGGATTACTGCCTGTGCCACGCGACAGTGAGAGTAGGAATGGAGCGAGGTGGAGGATAAAGGCGTGGCTGAAGGACTGCTGCAGTGGGTAGGGATTCAAGTTTCTGGATCATTTGGACTTCTTTTGGGGAAGGTGTGACCTGTACAGAAAGGACGGGTTGCACTTGAACCCGAGGGGGGACCAATATCCTTGCGGGGAGATTTGCAAAGGCTACTGGGAGACTTTAAACTAGAACGGTTGGGGGGAGGGACTCAAATAGAGAAAGCTAGTAGACAGTGTGTGAGGCAGGAGGCAGAGAATGATAGCACTCGGACCCAAAATCTAGGGGAGAAAGAAGAAAAAGATAATAAACAGAGAATAAGAGGCGGTGGGTTTCTTAAATGTGTATATTTTAATGCTAGGAGCATTGTAAGAAAGGTGGATGAACTTAGAGCCTGGATTGACACCTGGAAGTATGATGTTGTGGCGATCAGTGAAACATGGTTGCAGGAGGTACACAAAATTGCTGGGGAAACTCAGCGGGTGCAGCAGCATCTATGGAGCGAAGGAAATAGGCGACGTTTCGGGCCGAAACCCTTCTTCAGACAGTTGCAGGAGGGCTGTGATTGGAAACTAAATATTCCAGGATTTTGTTGCTTCAGGTGTGATAGAATTGGATGGGCAAGAGGTGGAGGTGTTGCATTGCTTGTCAGGGAAGGTATTACAGCAGTGCTTTGGCAGTATAGATTAGAGGGCTCGTCTAGGGAGGCTATTTGGGTGGAATTGAGAAGTGGGAAAGGTGTAGCAACACTTATAGGGGTGTATTATAGACCGCCAAATGGGGAGTGAGAATTGGAAGAGCAAATATGTAAGGAGATAGCAGATATTAGTAGTAAGCACAAGGTAGTGATTGTGGGAGATTTCAATTTTCCACACATAGACTAGGTAACACATTCTGTAAATGGGCTGGATAGTTTGGAGTTTGTAAAATGTGTGCAGGATAGTTTTTTGCAGCAATACATAGAGGTACCTACTAGAGAAGCGGCAGTGCTGGACCTCCTGTTAGGAAATGAGACGGGTCAGGTGGCGGAGGTATGCGTTGGGGAACACTTCGGGTCCAGTGATCTCAATGCCATTAGTTTCAATATAATTATGGGGAGGGTCAGAACTGGACCTAGGGTTGAGATTTTTGATTGGAGAAAGGCTAACTTTGATGAGATGCGAAAGGATTTAAAAGGAGTGAATTGGGACATTTTGTTTTATGGGAAGGATGTAGAAGAGAAATGGATGACATTTAGAGGGGAAATTTTAAGAGTACAGAATCTTTATGTCCCTGTTCGGTTGAAAGGAAATAATAAAAATTGGAAAGAGCCATGGTTTTCAAGGGAAATTGGACACTTGGTTCGGAAAAAGAGAGAGATCTACAATAATTACTAGACCAAGTGCAGACCCGTTGGGTCTGTACCCCCAACGTGCGGTTGTGGGGGGGGGGGGGGTTGGTGACATGCAGCGTCACACACTAACTACCCCCCCCCCCGCATTCACGCTAATTACCGCCCTTGATATTATATTAATATTATTAATTTGCTCCCTTTACCCCATAACCACCCTATCTACTAACGCATAGCCCCCCAACTTGCAGTCACACCTAGAGAGGGGGGGGGGGGGGTAGAGAGTGAGGGCAGAGAGAGAAGGGGCAGAGACAGAGACACAGAGAGAGGGGCAAGAGGGATATGGGGGTGGAGAGGAGGAGAAGAGGGAGGGTGGGTGAGGGGGGAAAGGTGGGGGAGGAGGGGAGGAGAGAGAGAGGGTGAGAGTGAGGGGGAGAGAGAGGGGGTGCTGAGAGGGAGGTGAGTGGGAGAGGTGGGGAGCAGGGAGGGGGAGGGAGGGAGGAGGGTGGAGGGAAGAGGGTAGGGGGTGTGGAGGGGAGGGGGTTTAGGGGAGGGAGGGAGGGTGGGGGAGGGGAGGACGTGAGAGAGAGAGAGAGTGGGGAGGGGGGAGGGGGGAGGAGAGAGGGGGGAGGGGGAGGGGGGAGGAGAGAGGGGGAGGAGAGAGGGGGGAGGAGAGAGGGGGAGGAGAGAAATCCAAACAACCATTTGCAGGCAGTGCTTTTTTTTACCTCTAACCATATTTTCATTTTCAAACCAAATTAAGGGTACTCACAGTGCTGTAGACATTTGTTCAGTGTCATTCAGAGCTCAGAGAAACGTGACCCTCTGCCTTCCTCCAGCTTGCAGACTAATTGAGGAACACCACTTCCTGGTTTTATAGTCCATCCCCCCTGCCGCCAGCAGGGGCAACAGAGAGAATGGGGAATTTTGTAAAATCATTAATATCTCTGTCATTTTTCATCGACTGGAAAATTCCTCGGCACACATGTGGCGGAGGGGGGCTCGGAGCGAGGTGGCCAAGAATGGCGGCAGTAGGTGGCGGCGTTCTCTTGGAAATCGCAGCAAAGATCGCCAAAACCGGTCAAGAACAGACTTTTAGTAATATAGATAGGCAGCATGGAGTAAATGAGGTGCTTGAGGAGTATTGATATTGAACAATTTATTTTCTTCGGTATTCACCAAGGAGAAGGATATTGAATTATGTGAGGTAAGGGAAACAAGTAGAGTAGCTATGGAAACAATAAGATTCAAAGAATCTTAAGAAAGAAATTAGAAAAGCTAAAAGAAGATATGAGGTTGCTTTGGCAAGTAAGGTGAAAGTAAATCCAAAGGGTTTCTACAGCTATATTGTTAGCAAAAGGATAACGAGGGATAAAATTGGTCCATTAGAGAGACAGAGTGGACAGCTATCTGCAGAGCCAAAAGAGATGGGGGAGATATTGAACAATTTATTTTCTTCGGTATTCACCAAGGAGAAGGATATTGAATTATGTGAGGTAAGGGAAACAAGTAGAGTAGCTATGGAAACAATAAGATTCAAAGAATCTTAAGAAAGAAATTAGAAAAGCTAAAAGAAGATATAAGGTGAAAGTAAATCCAAAGGGTTTCTACAGCTATATTGTTAGCAAAAGGATAACGAGGGATAAAATTGGTCCATTAGAGAGACAGAGTGGACAGCTATCTGCAGAGCCAAAAGAGATGGGGGAGATATTGAACAATTTATTTTCTTCAGTATTCACCAAGGAGAAGGATATTGAATTATGTGAGGTAAGGGAAACAAGTAGAGTAGCTATAAATTAGAAAAGCTAAAAGAAGATATGAGGTTGCTTTGGCAAGTAAGGTGAAAGTAAATCCAAAGGGTTTCTACAGCTATATTGTTAGCAAAAGGATAACGAGGGATAAAATTGGTCCATTAGAGAGACAGAGTGGACAGCTATCTGCAGAGCCAAAAGAGATGGGGGAGATATTGAACAATTTATTTTCTTCGGTATTCACCAAGGAGAAGGATATTGAATTATGTGAGGTAAGGGAAACAAGTAGAGTAGCTATGGAAACAATAAGATTCAAAGAAAAAGAAGTACTGACACTTTTGAAAAATATAAAAGTGGATAAGTCTCCAGGTCCGGACAAGATATTCCCTAGGACATCGAGGGAAGTTAGTGTAGAAATAGCAGGGGCTATGACAGAAATATTTCAAATGTCAATAGAAACGGGAATAGTGCTGGAGGATTGGCGTACTGCGCATGTTGTTCCATTGTTTAAAAAGGGGTTCTAAGAGTAAACCTAGCAATTATAGACCTGTTAGTTTGACTTCAATGGTAGGCAAATTAATGGAAAGGATACTTAGAGATAATATATATACGCATCTGGATAAACACGGTCTGATTAGGAACAGTCAACATGGATTTGTGCCTGGAAGGTCATGTTTGACTAATCTTCATGAATTTTTTGAAGAGGTTACTAGGGAAATTGATGAGGGTAAAGCAGTGGATGTTGTCTATATGGACTTTAGTAAGGCCTTTGACAAGGTTCCTCATGGAAGGTTGGTTAAGAAGGTTCAATTGATGGGTATTAATACAGGAGTAGCAAGATGGATTCAACAGTGGCTGCATGGGAGATGCCAGAGAGTAATGGTGGATGGTTGTTTGTCAGGTTGGATGCCAGTGACTAGTGGGGTGCCTCAGCGATCTGTGTTGGGTCCACTGTTGTTTGTCATGTACATCGATGATCTGGATGATGGTGTGGTAAATTGGATTATTAAGTATGCAGATGATACTAAGATAGGTGGTGTTGTGGATAATGAAGTAGATTTCCAAAGTCTACAGAGAGATTTAGGCCATTTGGAAGAATGGGCTGAAAGATGGCAGATGGAGTTTAATGCTGATAAGTGTGAGGTGCTACATCTTGGCAGGACAAATCAAAATAGGACGTACATGGTAAATGGCAGCGAATTGAGGAGGGCAGTTGAACAGAGGGATCTAGCAATAGCTGTGCATAGTTCCCTGAAGGTGGAATCTCATGTAGATAGGATGGTAAAGAAAGCGTTTGGTGTGCTAGCCTTTGTAAATCAGAGCATTGAGTATAGAAGTTGGGATGTAATGTTAAAATTGTATAAGGCATTAGTGAGACCAATTCTGGAGTATGGTGTGCAATTTTTTACGCCCAATTATAGGAAGGATGTCAACAAAATAGAGAGAGTACAGAGGAGATTTACTGGAATGTTGCCTGGGTTTCAGCAACTAAGTTACATGGAAAGGTTGAATAAGTTAGGTCTTTATTCTTTGGAGCACAGAAGGTTAAGGGGGGACGATAGAGGTCTTTAAAATGATGAGAGGGATAGACAGAGTTGACGTGGATAAGCTTTTCCCATTGAGAATAGGGAAGATTCAAACAAGAGGACATGACTTCAGAATTAAGGGACAGTTTAGGGGTAACATGAGGGGGAACTTCTTTACTCAGAGAGTGGTAGCTGTGTGGAATGAGCTTCCAGTGGAAGTGGTGGAGGCAGGTACGATTTTATCATTTAAAAATGAATTGGATACGTATAAGGATGGGAAAGGAATGGAAGGTTATGGTCTGAGTGCAGGTAGATGGGACTAGGGGAAAATAAGTGTTCGGCACGGACTTGTAGGGCCGAGATGGCCTGTTTCCGTGCTGCAATTGTTATATGGTTATATGGTTATAAATAAATACAGAAAAGATCAGAGCGACCATATACTATTGATTATATATATACACACATAAATGATCAGATAAAGTGCAATGGGCTATTAATGTTCAGAGTTTTGATTGAATTGAGTTTAACGGTCTGATGTCTGTGGGGAAGGAACTATTCCTGAGTCTGGATTTTGCAGATTTCAGGCTCCTTTGCCTTCTACCTGAAGGCAGTGGGGAGATGAGTGAGTGTCCAGGATGGTGTGGATCCTTGATGATGCTGGCAGCCTTTTTGAGGCAGCGACTGCGATAGATCCTCTCAATGGAAGGGAGGTCAGAGCCGATGATGGACTGGGCAGTGTTTATTACTTTTTGTAGTTTTTTCCGTTCCAGGGCGCTCAAGTTGCCGAACCAAGCCACGATGCATCCGGTCAGCATGCTCTCTACCGTGCAACTGTAGAAGTTAGAGAGAGTCCTCCTTGTCATATCGACTCTCCATAAACTTCTCAGGCAGTAGAGGCGCTGATGTGCTTTCTTTATAATTGCATCAGTGTTCTCGGACCAGTAGAGATCTTCAGAGATATGCATGCCCAGGAATTTGAAGCTCTTGACCCTTTCAACCATATAAACGATAAATGATATAAACGAGACTGTGGGTCCCCATCCTACACCTTCCAAAGTCCACAATCAGTTCCTTGGTTTTGCTGGTGTTGAGGGCCAGGTTATTGTGCTGGCACCATATGGACAGTCGGTCGATCTCTCTTCTATACTCTGACTCGTCCCCATCAGTGATACGTCCCACAACAGTGGTGTTGTCAGCGAACTTGATGATGGAGTTCACACTATGACCGGCCACGCAGTCATGAGTAGAGAGTGAGTACAGCAGGGGACTGAGCACGCAGCCTTGAGGTGCTCCTGTGCTGATTGTTATTGAGGCTGACACATTTCCACCAATACGGACTGACTGTGGTCTGTGAATGAGGAAGTCGAGGATCCAATTGCAGAGGGATGCGCAGAGATCCAGATCTTGGAGTTTGGTAACCAGCTTGGAGGGGATGATTGTATTAAATGCCGAGCAGGAATCAATGAATAACAGCTTGACATATGAGTTTTTGTTGTCCAACTGGACCATATAACAATTACAGCACGGAAACAGGCCATCTCGGCCCTACAAGTCCGTGCCGAACAACTTTTTTCCCTTAGTCCCACCTGCCTGCACTCATACCATAACCCTCCATTCCCTTCTCATCCATATGCCTATCCAATTTATTTTTAAATGATACCAACGAACCTGCCGCCACCACTTCCACTGGAAGCTCATTCCACACTGCTACCACTCTCTGAATAAAGAAGTTCCCCCTCATGTTACCCCTAAACCTCTGTCCCTTAATTCTGAAGTCATGTCCTTTTGTTTGAATCTTCCCTATTCTCAAAGGGAAAAGCTTGATCACATCAACTCTGTCTATCCCTCTCATCATTTTAAAGACCTCTATCAAGTCCCCCATTAACCTTCTGCGCTCCAGAGAATAAAGACCTAACTTATTCAACCTATCTCTGTAACTTAGTTGTTGAAACCCAGGCAACATTCTAGTAAAAGACCAAGAGCGGAGTGGAGAGCCAGTGAGATCACAGCCACCTAACCCTAAACCTAACCCTAATGTATGTATGTGTGTGTATGTATGTGCGTATGTAAGTGTGTGTGTGTACGTATTTGTGTATGTATGTATGTATGTATGTGTATCTATGTGTATGTGTGTATGTATATAGAAACATAGAAACATAGAAAATAGGTGCAGGAGGAGGCCATTCGGCCCTTCGAGCCAGCACCGCCATTCATTGCGATCATGGCTGATCGTCCCCTATCAATAACCCGTGCCTGCCTTCTCCCCATATCCTGACTCCACAAGCCCCTAGAGCTCTATCTAACTCTCTCTTAAATCCATCCAGTGACTTGGCCTCCACTGCCCTCTGTGGCAGGGAATTCCATAAATTCACAACTCTCTGGGTGAAAACGTTTTTTCTCACCTCAGTCTTAAATGACCTCCCCTTTATTCTAAGACTGTAGCCCCTGGTTCTGGACTCGCCCAACATTGGGAACATTTTTCCTGCATCTAGCTTGTCCAGTCCTTTTATAATTTTATATGTCTCTATAAGATCCCCCTCATCCTTCCAAATTCCAGTGAATACAAGCCTAGTCTTTTCAATCTTTCCTCATATGACAGTCCCGCCATCCCAGGGATCAATCTCGTGAACCTATGCTGCACTGCCTCAATCACAAGGATGTCCTTCCTCAAATTAGGAGACCAAAACTGTACACAATACTCTACATGTGATCTCACCAGAGCCCTATACAACTGCGGAAGAACCTCTTTACTCCTATACTGAAATCCTCTTGTTATGAATATATATACATATATGTATGTGTTTATGTGCGTTTGTATATGTATCTATGTGTATGTGTGTATGTATGTATCAGTGACATGCGGCGAGATCAATGGCTGGGGAGGCACTGGCTAGTATCTGTGGCCCGCCCTCCCTGTGTTGATCACCGTGTCACCCCGGGGAGAGAGAGGGGTGGAGCCGGGGCTGTGTGCATGAAGCAAGGCGACTGGAGGGACGGGAGCGTTGCCCTGGGACCGTGAGGGAACGACCCACCTACCCCTCGCCCCTTCCCCCTCACATCCCCCTCCCCGTCTATCCCTTGCTTCCCCCTCCACCCATATAACCATATAACCATATAAACATATAACAATTACAGCACGGGAACAGGCCATCTCAGCTCTTCTAGTCCATGCCAAACACTTATTCTATTCCCTAGTCCCATCTAACTGCACTCAGACCATAACCCTCCATTCCTTTCCCGTCCATATACCTATCCAATTTATTTTTAAATGATAAAATCGAACCTGCCTCCACCACTTCCACTGGAAGCTCATTCCACACAATTACTACTCTCTGAGTAAAGAAGTTCCCCCTCATGTTACCCCTAAACTTCTGTCCCTTAATTCTCAAATCATGTCCTCTTGTTTGAATCTTCCCTACTCACACTGGAAAAAGCTTATCCACGTCAACTCTGTCTATCCCTCTCTTCATTTTAAAGACCTCTATCAAGTAGCCCCTGAACCTTCTGCGCTTCAAAGAATATAGACCTAACTTGTTCAACCTTTCTCTGTAACTTAGTTGCTGAAACCCAGGCAACATTCTAGTAAATCTCCTCTGTACTCTCTCTATTTTGCTTCGGAGTCACGTGAGTGACTACGTGAAGAAGGCCGTCAGCCGGCATGCGCGTCATTCCGTCTACCGCATTGCGTAACGACTGACTGGCAGGCACGCTGCTCCTTCCAGCGGTAAGTTTAAACCTGCAGGTAAATTTAAAGTTCTGTTTTTTGTGTTGCACGAAGCTCTTTACAGAGTTTGCCTGCTGTATTTGAGGTGAAGTTGGACGGGCCGCGGGGAAACTGGTTATGGACTGTGGGGAGATCCCGGTCCGGGCCGCGGAAGCGCGGGTAGCTGGCGGCCATCGGGTTCGCTACCTAAGTCGCTGACAATGGGGTCAGCGACTCCCAGACCGCTATGGTTCCCCAGAAAGGGGGTAAAACCAGGAGTAAGTCGGTCTCGCCACCCGAGTCGCTGACAGTGCGGTCAGTGGCTCCTGGACCGCTATGGTGCCCCAGGAATGGGGTAAAACCTCGAGGAAGTCAGTCAGGCCTTGGGACTCGGGCGAGTCGTGCCAGGAGGGTTCCCCTCCTTCAATGGGTAGCGTCTGCGGACGTCTAAACCCACATCGAGCACCTGATGGAGAGGTGCTCCACAATGATATACTCCAAAGGAGGGAATTATCAGCGCGGGTCTCCATGGGGGCCCGCGGCAGTGGCACCTGTTACAGGGCTGCACAATGTCTCCCTCTCTGAGGAGGGGAGCATTCAGGGTCAGTTTCAGACTGACTCAGTAAAAAACCTGATATAGTTCCGTAGGAGGGGCTATGTCAGCGCAGGTATCCCCAGGGGCCTGCGGCAGCACCTGTTTCAGGGCTGCCTACGAATCTCCCTCTACGTGGAGGGGAGTGCGAGGAAATACTCGCAAGCGAAGGGGTTACTGCCGGAAGAATTGGAAGAAAACCCAGAAGGGGCCAGAGTTCCCCTCACGCTACAAGTGCTGGCAGTGAACAGCGCTATCAGGGGTGACATTGGAGGGGGCATGAAATCCAGGAAATGAACCAGCCGCCGAATCTTCTCTTCATGTAAGACTTATCCAACAGGTATACCTGGATGAGGAAGCAAAAGCTGGCGGACTGATCAAGGTACCGACGACAAACAAAGCTTCATCGTATCGGCAACGACACACCCCACGCTTCATCAGCAGTAAGCAGTTCACTGAAGCTGCTGGCAGCTTGTAAGCTGGACAGAGGTCTTTCAGGCCAAGGTCCAAGCCGGTCTCTGGAAAGAAGGAATCCACACACCCTACCAATCCTACTCTCCAATCAAGGTCGGGAATAGAACTCACATCAGGGGCCTTTGGGCTTACCATAAGACCACCGGAAACCATGGAGGTAGGTGAGTCTGGTTCTCCTGAAACATGGGGTAAGTGGACCATTTACAAGTTGGTAATATTTACACTTGGTTTTTGTACAAATGACAATGATAACATGTGATTCAAATCAGTTTTATACTAAAATGATAACATGTGATTAGGTTTATATTGCACAGGGTACCAAGCATGGCTTGGAATTGGGGCCAGAGTTGTCTTTCGAGGCAGGCTCAGTATTACAGCCAGGATTGCCTTCCGAGAAAGCTCGGAAATATGGCCAGAGTTGTCTTTAGAGGCAGGCTCAGTATTACGGCCAGGATTGCCTTCTGCGACAAGCTCGGAAATAAGCCAGAGTTGTCTTTTGAGGCAGGCTCAGAATTATGGCCGGAGTTGTCTTTCAAGGCAGGCCCAGTATTATGGCCAGAGTTGGCTTTCGAGGCAGGCTCAGTATTATGGCCAGGATTACCATTCGAGACAGGCTCGGGAATCTGGCCAGAGTTGTCGTTCAAGGCAGGCACGGAATTATGGCGGGCGTGGCCTGTTCATTGTTAAAGATGGAAGATGTCGGTTCATAATTGAATTAACTCGCATGTGCAACATAGACTTTTCAGTATATGGAACTTCGTTACTGTCTAACAACTGATTTCCTTAGGATCTTTATGGCATGCATCGATCTCAAAGATGCATACTATTCAGGTCCCATTCACAGGGATCACCGGAGACATTTGAAATTTATCTGGATGGGGCAATGATAACAGTTAATGCTCCCAGGTCATCTACCAAATTACCAAACTGGTGCTTGGACTGCTCAGAGCTCAAAAACACTTGTTATGGCTTATCTGGATGATATTCTAACGCTGTGTTTTGCTAAAATCAACTGTTTCAGCCGCAAATATAATTGAGAAATTGAGGTTCCTCATCCATCCAGTTAAAGTTAAGTTGATACCAAATAGAGTTATTGATTATTCGGATTTACCTTTAATTATTAATTTATCTGTGACTCTGCCCTGGGGCAAGAGATTGTAATCAATAGAAGCCTGTAACAACCTTGTTTTCAAGTAGTCTTCTATTCACCAAGTGTAATTAGCAATATTGCAGCTGTGTTTCAGCTGTGCAATTGGGTCTTCAAGTGCCATATAGGTCATTGTTAACAAACCTATTCTATTACCAGCTGAAGCTACCAAAGTCACAGTGGTGGTTACTATTATAATTATTTGTTCATTTATCAGCATCAGCATGTTTTAAATCTATGTTATGTCTGTATACATTATGAATTGAATTGAATTGAATTGAATCCTTTATTTGTCATTCAGACCTTTTGGTCTGAACGAAATGTTGTTGCCTGCAGCCATACATCTAATAATAACAACACACAATAAACACAACTTAACATCCACCACAGTGAGTTCACCAAGCACCTCCTCACTGTGATGGAGGCAAAAGTCTTAGAGTTGCTGTCTCTTCCCTCCTCTTCTCCCTCTGCGCTGAGGCGATACCCCACCGGGCGATGGTAAGTCAGTCCCGCGGTTCAAGCTCCGTGGCCCGGGGGCGGTCGAAGCTGCCGCCCTCCAGTCCAGCGGACACAGCTGTTGCCATGGGAGCTCCGGAAAACAGGCACCAGCCTGTGACCTGCGAGCTCCCGACGATGTCGTCCACTGGCCCGCGGCCGAGCCCCGGATTCAGGTCGCCGCCGCCATAACGCCGCCTCAGCCACATGAGCACCGTCTCCGCCCCACACCGGGCCGCCCACACGAGAGCGTCTCAGCCCCGCACCGCGCCGCCCACACGGGTGTGACAGCCGCAGGGAAGAAGCTGTTCCTGGACCTGCTAGTCCGGCAACGGAGAGACCTGTAACGCCTCCCGGATGGTAGGATGGTAAACAGTCCATGGTTGGGGTGAGAGGAGTCCTTGGCGATGCTGAGCGCCCTTCGCAGACAACGCTTGGTTTGGACAGACTCAATGGAGGGGAGCGAGGAACCGGTGATGCGTTGGGCAATTTTCACCACCCTCTGCAGTGCTTTCCGGTCGGAGACAGAGCAGTTGCCATACCATACTGTGATACAGTTGGTAAGGATGCTCTCGATGGTGCAGCGGTGGAAGTTCACCAGAATCTGAGGAGACAGATAGACCTTCTTCAGTCTCCTCAGGAAGAAGAGACGCTGGTGAGCCTTCTTCACCAGAGTTGAGGTATTGTGGGTCCAAGAGAGGTCATCGGAGATGTTGCCCCCCAGGAACCTGAAGCTGGAAACACGTTCCACCTCCGTCCCGTTGATGTGGATGGGGGTGTGCGTGCCACCCCTAGACTTCCTGAAGTCTACAATGAGCTCCTTGGTCTTCTTGGAGTTAAGGGCCAGGTTGTTGTCAGCGCTCCATGCTGCTAGGAGCTGGACCTCCTCCCTATAGGCTGACTCATCATTGTTGCTGATGAGGCCAATCACCGTTGTATCATCTGCATACCTGATGATGGTGTTAGTACCATGTACAGGTGCACATTCGTAGGTGAAGAGGGAGTAGAGGAGTGGCCTCAGCACACAGCCCTGTGGAACACCGGTGTTCAGGGTGAGGGTTGAGGAGGTATGCTTGTCTAACCTAACAGACTGGGGTCTGTTGGTTAGAAAGTCCAGTATCCAGTTGCAGAGGGAGGGGTCGATGCCCAGGTTACCGAGTTTGGTGAACAGTTTAGAGGGTATAATGGTGTTGAATGCTGAGCTGTAATCGATGAACAGCATTCTTACGTAAGTGTCTCTGTTGTCGAGGTGGGAGAGGGTGGAGTGAAGTGCCGTTGAGATGGCATCCTCCGTACTTCTGTTCTTGCGGTAGGCAAACTGATAGGGATCCAATGTGGGGGGTAGGCAGCCTTTGAGGTGTGCCAGGAGCAGCCTCTCAAAGCACTTGGTGATGATGGGAGTAAGTGCAACTGGGCAGAAGTCGTTGAGGCTTGCCGCAGTGGAGTGTTTTGGCACCAGCACGATGGAGGTGGTTTTAAGGCATGTGGGGACAACTGCTTGGGCAAGTGACAGGTTGAAGATGTCAGTCCAGACGTCTGTCAGCTGCGCAGCACAGGACCTGAGGACGCGCCCGGGGATGCCGTCAGGGCCAGCAGCCTTACGTGCATTAGTCCCACTCAGTGCCACGTACATGTCGTAGGGGGTGAGTGTGAGGGGTTGGTGATCAGCAGGGAGCACAGCCTTGATGGCTGTCTCTAGATTGTCCCTCTCGAAGCGGCCATAGAAGTGGTTAAGCTCCTCAAGGAAGGAGGCGTCGCTGGATGTGGGGGTGGTGTTGGTGGGTCTATAGTCCGTGATGGCCTGGATGCCTTGCCACATGCGTCGGGAGTCGGAGTTGTTGTTGAAGCGCTCCTCAATCCTGAGCTTATGGCAGTGCTTGGCCTTCTTGATGCCCCTCTTCAGGTTAGCCCTGGATGAACTGTAGGACAAACTAATTTGTTTGTCTTGGCTCGGGAAGAAACAGCAGGATGTGTTAAGGGTTGCACGCACTCTATCCTGGGCCACTAGGAGATAGTCCAGAGTTATCCGATATTAAATAACCATCTTGGAAAGTGTCTGGACTTCAGTGAAAGGGCAAAATCGCATCTACCGTCCTGTTCTCTAGTTATTCCATGGTGGCTGAAATACTGATGCTTGCTTTCTCCAGCTCATTTACTCCCAGGCCAGGTGTCAGGGTGCGGAGGAATCTGTGCAACCCTGTATTGCAGACAACAAGTGAGTTTTCAACCTCTCACCTGCGTCCACGCTTCACTGGGGATGGCTGACTGACTGAAGAGGGGGGAAGAGAGGGGGGGAAGAGAGGGGGGGAGAGAGGGTGGGGAGAGGGGGGGAGAGAGGGGGGGAGAGGGGGGGGGAGAGAGGGGGAGAGAGGGAGGGAGAGAGGGCGAGTGAGAGAGAGGGAGAGAGAGAGAGAGGGGGGGAGAGGGAGAGAGAGGGAGAGAGAGAGGGAGAGAGAGGGAGAGAGAGGGAGAGAAAGAAGGAGAGAGAGAGGGAGAGAGAGAGAGGGAGAGAGAGAGAGGGAGAGAGAGAGAGGGAAAGAGAGACTATGTTTTTCTCAGCTCCAGTGGCTGAGAAGTTTTAAGCAGCCTTTCAAGGATTCTGTCGATGGGAAAGGAACAGAGGCAGAGGGGCTTCATAGTCTAACTTATTGTTGGACTGTTGAAACTTTCCATTGCTTTAAAAACTCCTCCATTTAGTGTGAAAATTCCATGAGACTTCACTACATTGTCAAGGGAGCAGGGTGCGGCTGTCATTGGCGGACTGCCAAGAGTGCCTGGATATCGAGGGTTTGAAGTTTTTCGGTGCCTTTGCCGTGTTTTGGCACTGTTTCTCTGCCCTAAAGTCATTTTGCACAGTGCGGCTGCCTGGCTTAATGTGAAGAAGGTGCTTTTGTGTTCGTCAAGACAGGGTGAGCTGCTTTCTGATGTGGATGAGCTTGGGAATTTTTCCTTCTTCAGCTGGAGGACTTTGTTTTTTGAGGATTGCTTTGGACTGTGACTGTCCCTGGGAATTAATTTGCTGAGCTGCTGGGGGCCGGGAGCTGGTTTGTGCCTCTGTCTGGATGGCGATGGCGGGGGCTCGGCCGAAGGAGAGGAGCTACGCAGCAGTGACATCAGCAGCGGAAGCGAGGCCATCTGAATATGAGCCTCATGTTGACTTGGACTGGGACAGTTTTGGTATCTCGGTTCAAACTGGGCCCCAGATGTCCAGGGGAGTAATTACGAAGGCTATGAATGCCCTTCTTGGTAGGGGGGCTATTGTCTCTTCCGAGCTCGAGAGGGGAAAGGTTGAGATGATATTGAAGACCCGGGAATGCTGTTGCATTCAGGTATCATTGAGTTGGCCCGATATTTGAGGTTCAGTAAACGCTGGGGTTTGAGGCACCACTCAGACTGGGATACAAATTTCGAGGTATCCTCATAGACAGGATTGAGCGGGAACACTAAGAGGAGGAACTAATGTATCGGTGCTGAGAGTGTGATTGGAAAGAGACACTTTAAAAATCAGCATCAAAGACCAGCACGGAGCGGATACTTGCTGAAGACCAGTATTTAGCAGGTGGGAAGGAGATGCCTAGGGGGTTTGAGTCCCCGCCTGTGTGTGGTTTAAGCACTTCAGAGCAGTACTGGGTACTCATTGTTTGAGCATAGATTGGTTGAGAAATACTTTAAAGCAACACTGAGAGGGGTGGAGACGTGTCTATTATCTGGAACAGTGATCTAAATTTTCCGATTCAAATTTCACTAAATTCAGGGTGTTCATATTGAATGCACTGGTTATTGTATCAAAAAAATTAAGTCTCACCTTCTCTACTTTCTCTCTGCACTGTATATTGATTTTTGAAAAAACGTTTCCATAAATTGCTATGATTTTTGGTCATGTTACTCAGTCCTCCTCCGCTGATCAGGTTCCATCAATGAAAAATAAATGAGTTATGAGTGTTTAAAAAACCTTCAGATCCTCTCACCTGTCAATCACCGTGATGAAGGCAACGCCCCTTCTGGGGGAGGGACTATAAAACCACGGATGCCTGAACATGACTCAGTCACTCTGCAAGATTGTTAGGGGGAGGTCACGACTCCCATTCTAAGCTGTGAATCAACTGAACTGTGAGTCTGCAATGTACTTGCAATAACTGATTTTACTTCGGAGTCACGTGAGTGACTACGTGAAGAACCCGCTCAGTGCGCAGGCGCGGCATTACGCCAGCAGTGCAACAGCGGCAGCGGGAGCTAGGCACTCCCGCAACAGATGAAACGGACCGTCAGGTGAGTATCCTGAGGTCGGGTTTCTTTTACAGGGGAGCCCCTTTTTCTGCTTGTGTTTTACAGGCAGAGAAAAAGGCTCTGGAACAAAACTGTCCCCCGTTCGAGGAGGACCGTTTCCCGTCGGGGGGAAGGGGGGCAGCAACAGGCGGTAGGAGCGACCCGGTGTTCCTCTAATCCCCGACACCGTGCCGAGCCCAGCCCGCTAGCGGGCTGGATGTATAGCCACCCGAAGAGGCATCCGGCAGGTGTTCCCGATTTGGGACGGGACGTCTCTCCACCCGCACGGGGGGAGAGAGAGCCGCCTGAGCCGCTGGAGCGGCTCTCGGAGCAGGTGCCTGCGAGACGCGCTGCTTGAGGGGCGCTCTCGCTACTACAAGGCACAAAAGCTCCAGAAGAAGGCGGTAGGAACATTTAACCGGGCGTACCGCTATCCCCACACCGCGCCGAAGCCAGTCCCGCTAGTGCCTGAGCTGCGGGCTGGATGTCTAGCCATCCGAAGAGGCATCCGGCCGGTGGCTTCCGACTTGTCGGAGGGGACGTCTCTCCACCCGCAGGGAGAGAGACAGCCGCCTGAGCCGCTGGAGCGGCTCCTGGAGCAGGAGCTCCTGCGAGACACGCTACGTGAGGGGCAGTCTCGCTGGAGGGTTCAGGCATACCCTCCACAGTGCCTAGGCACTGCCCATCGCTTCCTCCTTAGTGTGGTTAGCTTTGGGGTGACCAGTGGCTGGGCTGGTCATGAAGAGGGGTCACTGGCTGAACAATATCGGGAGTATGCTTGAGGTACAGGATCAGGAAGAGCTGCTGGGTGTGGCCGCTATGTGGCTCCACCACTAGCGAGATGGCTTTTCAGTCTCAACTGATGGCCAGCTTACTACCTGTCTTTTCCAAAAAACCTCTCCAAGACAGGTAGCCATGAGGCGTTGGTTTTATCACGCCTCCCCTAAATTGCATTTACTCAAAGTGCCCGCCATTATTGGGGGATACATTGAGCAGCGCGTTTAACCTAAATATTTTAAAAATGCATTTGGTACCCTGACGTCGGCTATCATGTCCACCTGCTCATTCCAGAAGGGCAGGGTAGTATGGCAAAACACCTGACCCTACTGTTCAACGGTATACCTCATAACTTCTGAAATGAACTCACAAACCTGCCCTCAATCTATGAAATTAACAGGACTATGAGAACGCCGACCTCATAAGCACAGATCCTGCTACCTGGCACTTACCAAACCAGTCCTAAAAAACTGGACGAAGTGTTCAAACTATTCGGCACAAGAGGGCAGAGTCTGGAATGAGCACCACACTAAACCAGACAGCAGTACCTCTACGTGTCCACAAGGGGCGTCTACCTCATGGTACTGGTGAAAGCTCGGGGCCTGCATGCCAAACCTGTAGCATTTTAGGCCACGGCCCAGAGCAGGCCCCAGGGGAAAATGTGCCACCCCCCAACAAACATCGTCCCTACAAGAACAAGGAACCAGAAACCGAAGAAAACAACAATGAAGACAGATAGATATGGTTCCTACCATCACATAAAGGTTAAGGGTTGTACTAACAAGGGGTGGATGAATCACGCCTGGTTAGGAAGCTATCACTCTTGGTAGTTATATACCAAAAAATAAATACAAGGGGAATAGAATTAATATCTTGCCACCAATTCAGCAAGCACCCCAAGTGGTCTACCCTCCCACGATGGTGAATGTCGCACCATCGTTGATAAACCACTTGAGTATTTCACCAGGTATACCTATTCATGGGATTTGTAACTACTACCATGGATCCAAGGATACTTTATGGTAGACATCGACCTTGAAGATGCACACTATTCAGTACCTTCTCATATAAGTTTCGGATATACTGCAATTACCTGGATGGAGTAACCATGATGAGCGTTGCGGCATTTAAGTCAAAGTTATCCAGAATCAACTAGCCCTGACACTTAGAAACATTCCGTCATGGCATGTCTATATATTAACGACAAACTATCCTTGGATACAGCTTTAGCTGCATCGCTTCTCGGCCTTTTGGCTAAGATCAAGTGTAGTATCTGTTCTTATCAGTTTAATAATCTGATACGTCCCTTATCTAGGGACCATATATTAAATTGAATTTTGGAACAGGGAGATGGAATAGGGGCTTGCTCCGTCCACTCCACGCATCGACCCAGTATTGCAGTGCCTCTGGGAACGGTGCACAAAATATATATCCAGATATTTACGTTGACCATCCACAACGTTGTTATCTGGTATTCATTAAGTCTATCAGTCATGGTGCATTAACCACCAATCAACTACGTGGCAAAGTAATTGGGATATAGCAGCATTACCAGCTACTGAACTTTGTACCTTTCCTATGAGCTGAGATACTAGTGTTCAAACTATCTCCATACCTGTAATATGGGGGCAAATGGATTAATCTGTAGTGTTATCATGGAATTTATCGGCAGGAAGGATTATGGTTGTACACTTCTACCTGTTTTGAGTAACATCTTATGTGTCCTGATGTGTTACTGAGCTTGTAATACTTAATGCCAATATGAATTGACTTAAACATGTTATATATTAACTTACTTAATTCTAGTGAAGCATTTGCTCAGTAATCCACCAAATTTGCATGTTCGTTTATAAGATAACAACATCAGTGGTGGCATATACCAAACCACTTGGGCGGAGAACATCGATATTAGGGGACAATTTATTAACAATTGGAAACCGTATGTCGTCAAACATGTTTGACCATCAGTAACTCACCTATCAGGTGAGCTAAATACTGTAAACATACATTTAAACCAAAAATATTTGCTGAAATCACTAAGCAATATGGACACCAGATATCGATTCCTTATATCCAATTAAATCACCACGTACTAACTTACGTCACATGAAACCAATCTCAAGGCAGCGGCAATGCAGACATTCCCGCGTATTGAGGGGTGGGGGGAACCTAATCTCTATGTTTTCCTTTCCTTCTACCTCTTCAATAGGTACTACGGCTTCATCAGTCGGGTACTACGCAAATTACAGTGGACCAAGTCCACAAGCATGGTTCCCAGTGATCCTCGACATGGTCATTAAAAGAATTGCAGAATTGGGAAGACCATTGCTGTGCTTGGATCAGGAGCACTATCAACCTGATGACAGCATTCCGTTGCATATCCTAGGGAACATACCTGAGGAGCATCAAGAAATGGTACACTGTTTCCAAAACAGGAATTACACATTCAACTATAACAAAAAACTGTACTGGAGCTCCTGGCAGGTCTTCACCACAATGAAGGACATGTTCTGTTAGCCTACTCAACTTGGGTACCGCTCACTGGTGATCAGATACAGGAGAGGTATATCAATCCATTCCCCAGAAATAGGTACACCCAAATTGGGATGTCAGTGAAATCCTGACATACCTTAGGGGATGATCACCAGCCAGGTCACTCACCCTGGAACAGCCTACCCTGAAGATGGACATGCTGGTGGCCTTACATCAACACAAAGAGCCAGCTCTCCCATCTACTGCGATGGGACAACATGGTTATAACACCAGATAGTGTCACATGCCCATTCAAGGGTTGGCCAAACAGAACAGACCAGGAACATCAGGTCCAGTCATGAAATTCCGGGCATACCCACCTGAACCACGTTTTATGTGTCATGACCCACTTAGAGATCGACACAATAAGGAATACCGAGGGAGAGGAAAAAGCCTTATGGGTCAGCCACAGGAAACCTCATGGTCGGGTGACGAGCTAAACTATCTCTAGTGGCTCAAGCAGGTACTGGGAGTTGCTGGAGTAAATACTAACGTGTATAAAATCTTATTCCACCAGAACAGCTTCCACGTCAGTAACTAAGAGGATGGACGAGCCTATGGACCACATCCTGGATACTGCAGGGTGGTCTAGGGAGTTTACGTTCCAAACTTTTATAACAAACCACTGACAGAACCTGTATCGTTTGCAGAAAAAGAATCTGCAAAAAATATATAATTTAAGCCCGGGGGAGCAATTGGTCTTGTTGTTGTTAATAACACCATTATTGTTTTTACAAACAGATTCATGGTTGATTACGATAACATACTTCCTCCCTCGAATGACTTCGGCAGCGAGTGAAGTATGAACTGTTACACGGTTTGAAATCACAGAGCTTTGAAGTCTTCACGTAGTCACTCACGTGACTCCGAAGTAAAATAGTAAGATTAAACGAGAACTTACCAGTTTGAAGTTTGATCTGTATTTTATGAGGAGTTACGATGAGGGATTACGTGCCCTCCGCTCCCACCCTCATTATATGGATCAAACTAATAAATTGATGTCTCCTTATCTTTACTATGTTTACTTCAAATAACTGTGTCTATCTGTGATTCCACACCGCTGCTTGGAAGTATGCCGCGCCTGCGCACTGAGCGGGTTCTTCACGTAATCCCTCATCGTAACTCCTCATAAAATACAGATCAAACTTCAAACTGGTAAGTTCTCGTTTAATCTTACTATTTGTTAGCCCTTAATGAAATGGGAAGTGAAATGAAAATGCATTCAGGTGTCTGCCAACCACAATGGCAATGGAAATGAAATGAAATGAGCTGTTTGGCTTGCCTGAAAACATTAAATTAGGCCCACAAGGCCCATATTAGCTGAGAAACCCGTCCCTTTTGCCCAAAATGCCCGTATTAAACCAGGAGCATTTTGGCCCAAAAGGCCCATGCCAGGCCAGGAAATGTCCAGAAAATGTGCTTTTCACTGCAAATTTTTTTTTTAAAGAGCCTCTTCAGCCCATCAGGCCTGCACTAGCCCAGGAGGAGTCCCTTCAGTATTCTCCCTGCACTCCCTGCAACCTCCCTGCAAACCTCACCCCAGTGTTTTTCTCCCTCCATTTATTGGCTCCCTGTGAGATCCAGGCCAGGATAGACTTTCCTCCTTCATTGCTGTGATATGCAGAAAAAGATGAAAAATGTCTAAAATTGATTCTCCACCCTCCTCCCCTTCTCTCTCGCAGTCTCTCACCTGTTTTGGGCAGCATTTCTTGCAGTTTCTGAGCTGCCATCCCTCCAGGCCTGAGTGACTGAGCTGCCAGCCCACCAGCCCTAAGTGACTGAGCTGCCAGCCCACCAGCCTTGAGTGACTGAGATGCCATCCCTCCAGGCCTGAGTGACTGAGCTGCCATCCCTCCAGGCCTGAGTGACTGAGCTGCCAGCCCACCAGGCCTGAGTGACTGAGCTGCCAGCCCACCAGACCCCCCCCCCCCCCCCCCCACTGGCCACCAATATTGGAATTGGTGAAGAGGTGGAATATTGCGTTGGGAGCCCTCCCGTGTGACGGGTCCCACTTAGTCCAGTTTCTCCTATTTCCTTCGCTGTTGCTGGTCTAGTAGCTATGGTCAGGTGTGACTCAGTGGTCTCTCCCATCTGAAATCCATCTCTTTGGTTTTGAGAGAGGTGGACCATTATTGCTCATCCCGGACTCGAAAAAAAATAAGGGGGTCACTGTTAGCTGTTCGAGCTTATTCAACCTTGGGGAAACTTTTTCCTGGTACCCGGGAATAGGGAGGCGCATATATAATGTCAGTCTGAAGAAGGATCTCGACTCGAAATGTCACCCATTCCTTCTCTCCAGAGATGCTGCCTGACCCGCTGAGTTACTCCAGCATTTTGTATCTACCTATATAATGCCGTGTTATATAAGGATTCCATATTTCGCTTGGGTAGTTTACACTCCAGCGGTATGAACATAGACTTCTCTAACTTCAGATAGCCCTTGCATTCCCTCTCCATCCCCTCCCCCTTCCCAGTTCTCCCACTGATCTTAGTGTCTCCGCCTAAATTCACTCTTTGTCCAGCCCATTCCCCTGACTTCAGTCTGAAGTAGGGTTTCGACCCGAAACATCCACCTCCTCCCACCCCCCTTTCTTTCTGCTGCCCCAATCCTTCCTTCTCCATTCCCTCCCCTCCCCTCACATCCTCCCCCTCTCTCTCCCTCCTCCCATCTCCAACCCCCCACCACACCCCTCCTACTTTCCCTGACACCCCCCATTTGTGGTCCCAGCCTGTGACAGCTAGATCCCACTAATAGTACTGCACAAAGACCTAATCATCTGTTTTATTAACATTGACTAAGGGATTGACTAAACATTGGATGGCAAGCTGTCCGGTGGCGACCCGAAACATCGTCAATTCCTTCTCTCCATAGATTCTGCCTCACCTGCTGAGTTACTCCAGCATTTTATGTCTATCTTTGATTTTACCTAAATTAAGTAAGAAAGGATATCAATATATTCTTCTACACATGCATTCCAATGAAACCTCATACTGCAGAAAATTACATTGGGGAAAATGGTTGTGACAATGGGTAAAAGTGCAAGGCACTCGTCAGGAGTGCAATGGAATACTCATCCCATGTTATGCTGTAACTCAACGGGTAAGGCAGCATCTCTGGATAACATGGATAGGTGACGTTTCACAGAGTGCTGGAATAAATCAACGGGTCAGGCAGCATCTCTGGAGAACATGGATAGGTGACGTTTCACAGAGTGCTGGAGTAACTCAGCGGGCCAGGCAGCATCTCTGGAGAACATGGACAGGTGAGGTTTTGGGTCGGCAGCCTTCTTCAGACTGATTTGTCAGGGGGGTGGGGGGGGTAGAAATCTGGCAGAGAGGAGAGGCAGGCCAAAGCATGGCAGGTAAGAGGTGAAATATGTAGGAAGGAACTGCAGATGTTGGTTTATACCAAAGATAGACACAAAGTGCTGGTGTAACTCAGCGGGACAGACAGCATCTCTGGACAGAAGGAATAGGTGACGTTTTGGGTCGAGACCGTTCGGCAGACAGAAAGAGTTGAACACTAGCGAAGGAGGGGTTGATAGGCAGATCATTGGACAAAGATGATGCAAAGGCAAAAGGTGTGAGATAAAAGGAAGGAACAGTTGCACTTTGTGAAGCCAGAGGAAGGAATGTAGGCAGAAGAGGTGAAATAGGAACAAATCCAGGCGGGACAAGGGGCAAGGCAGAGAGGGACGGGGAAAGAAGAGGTGGGGGGGGAGGGGGGGTTCGATTAGTTACGTTAGCTAAAATTGGAAATTCAATGTAAAACCGTTGGGTTGCAAGCTACCCAAGTGAAATATGAGGTGATGTTCCTCCAATTTGTGTGTGGACTCCAATGGGAATGGAGGAGGCCCAGGACAGGAAGAGAATAGGAAGCGGAATTAAGCTTGTTCACAACTGGGAGACCCAGTAGACCTTGGTGGTGGTGGTTGGAGGTGGACACAGAAAGCTGTAGTAACTCAGCGGGACATGCAGCATATCTGGTGAGAAGAACGGGTGGCATTTCAGGATCGAGACTAGGGTTGCCAACTGTCCCGTATTAGCCGGGACATCCCGTATATTGAGCTAAATTGGTTTGTCCCATACGGTACCACCCTTGTCCCGTAATTGACTGCTACCAATCGGGTCGAGGGGACTGTCGGGTTGGAGTGCCGCGTCCAGCCCCGCCTCACCTGTCCCGAGGTAGTACAGCTCATGGAGTGCAGCAGCAGCGCCTCTCCTGTTGCCCGTGTCGGTCAGCAGCCCGGCCAGCTGTCTGACCTTCGGTCCTTCGCTTACAACTGACACCACCACCCCTCCTTCTCATGGCCGATCATCGGTTCATGAGTTGGACAGGGTGCTGGAATATGCAAGCGACGTCACCCAGGCCAAACCTCCTCAGCTGGCCCGCCGCCTGTGCTTTGTGTGTAGTCCTCACTCATCATTCACCCAGCCACGGCCGAGTCGGTCAATGGGTTGCCGCCGGCAATTTGACTTGTATTTTGACTTTTTGTCCCTTATTTAGGAGTGAGAAAGTTGGCAACCCTAGTCGAGACCCTTCTTCAGGCTGGGAGTCAGGGTGGTCAGAGAGGAGGAGGTGGTGGCGGACTTTCCCTCCGCCTCAGGCAGGGGTGAGGAGTCCTCCCGGAGCCAGGGGGCGCGGCAGTGGGTGTGGAGATGAGGGTGTGATGGATCCTAATGGCCACCAGGGGGAGTATCCAGAGAACCCGCCTCCACCGTCCTCTGAGGCAGAGAATTCCACAGACTCACAACTCTCTGAGAAAAGTGTTTCCTCGTCTCCGTTCTAAATATCTTACCCCTTATTCTTAAACTGTAGCCCCTGGTTCTGGCCCCAACATCAGGAACATGTTTCCTGCCTCTATCATGTCCAAACCATTAATAATCTTATATCTTTCCATAAGATTCCCTCTCATCCATCCAAACTCCAGAGTAAACATGCCCAGCTGCTCCATTCTCTCAGCGGAGGCGCTGGGGGAGAACATGAAGCAGTGAGTGGTGGCGGCGGGGGAGGGTCGGAGCCTCATCTTGGTTGTCAATGTGATCACAGGCGAGTGTCTGGATGGGGAGTAATAGGGGGAGGAGAGAGAGGACAGGAAGAGGGGGATGGAGGAGGAGGGAGAGAGGGAGAGAGAGAAGGGAGGCGATGAAGGGAGAGGGAGGGGAGAGAGGGAAGGGAGCGGGGTGAAGGGAGAGGGAGGGAGAGGAGAGGGAGAGGGGGAGGGGGGAGGGAGAGGGGGAGGGGGTGGGAGAGGAAGAGAGGGAGAGTATAGGGTGGAGAGCGAAGGGGAAGGAGGCGTGAAGCTGGAAGAGGGGAGTGGATGGAGGGAGAATGCGTTGGGGAGAGGTGGTGGGGGAAGTGGAGGCGGAGGCAGGAAGTGGTAGTGGGAGTGAGGAGTGAGAGGACGGGTGAAGTGGACACATGGGTGAGGGAGTAGGGTTGAATGGGAGGGGAGGGGGTGAGAGGGATTAGGAGAAGTAAGGTGAAAAAAGGGAGGAGTGCTAGGGAGGGGTTGGGGAAGTGTGGAAGGTGGTGGAAAAGGGGTAGTGGGAGAGGTAGGTGGGAGAGGGAGGAGTAGGGTTGGGAGGGGGATATAGCAGGAGGGAAGGGGGTCAGAAAGAAGTGGAAAGGGGGTAGAAGGATCTAGGAGTAGCAATGTTACAAAATTTTGAGATTTTAAAAATCAAGTCTGTAATTTATCCCATCAGATAAAGCATAAAAATAAGTTTAATTTGACACCTAATTCACTTTCATATCTCAAGTATTTAAAAAGTTATGGCCATTTTCATACTCGGAAATGAGCATCTTGTTCCCTATTGATTTTCTATGGACATAACAAAAAAGTTGTGATCGTGAACAGTCAAAAGCCCATAACTTTCTTAAAAATTAAGAGAACTGAATGAAATTTTCAGTTATCATACATTGAAGCATTCTGAAACAAATATAAAATAATCTTACTTGGATGACCTGAAATTAAAGCATATAATTAGTTAGTTACCTAATTGTAGCTAATTTCAGACTTCAATTACTAGATCTAAACATCTATCCATTTCTTAATAAATGATTAACATTTTAAATAGCCTAAATGTCCAAATAATATTCACAAATAATTCACAATAAAACATGATTTTTAAATCTCATTTACATTAATTTATAGGCCAAATGGAAGGAATTCAGTGTTCAATTGCTGTAAATAAATGCCCATTTAAATCAGCTTTCCAGTGGGTCCCTGTGGAACGCGCTGGTTTAGAACGTTCACATTGCGGTAGATTTGTGCCCCAAATGCCCAGAAAAATACTGCGCGATATAATGGGCCCAAAATGAGCTACTCGCAATATTAAACTTTGTATAAAGGGATCTTTAGAAGCCCTTTTTAATGTAAAAATATACAACCTACCTTCTGTGGTTTGCTTTATGAGACCCTGCGGTTGCTGGCGGTCGCGGGTTTAGAGATTGATTTTTAAACTACTATAACTATTATTCAAGGCCTTTAAACCTAATAATAGCTTTTGCGACGGGGTCTTCCAGCGATTTTTCGTTAATAATTAACTAGGCTGAACATCTTCGATTTGAACAGCCTAGAGAAAATCGCGTTTTAAACCCGCCCCCTCTAAACGGCGCCAAAATCGCGCACACCCGCAGCGGCAGATTTTCAAAGACGCTTCAGGTAGGCTTTGCAACATACCTACTAGGAGGGCATAGAAGTAGTAGGATGAAAGGATGTAAAAGAATGAATAGGTTGGTGTGGGGGGATAGAGGGAGAGGAAGGAGTTGCCGGGCAAAAGGTGGAGGGGGTAGACAGAGGGCCGAAGGAGGAAAGGTGGTGGAAGCAGAGGGGGTGGAGCGAGGTATAGGGACTGAGAGGGGTAGATGGAGAGGAAAAGGTATGGAGAGCAAGAGGGGGGGGTCCACGTTAATGTCGTGGGTTCTGAGGTGGCTGATGAGGCCACTAACTGATCCCCGGGTAGGGTTGTTGGGTAGTTTGTCGGCTGGTTGTCAGAGGTTCCCAGGACTCAGTGGTATGGGAATGTTGGGTTGCTGCAAAGACCCTTTGAGAACATCCATGAACCTTTGCTTTGTAATTGTCTCCCGTGTTAGAACTCACAATAGCACGTTTGAGAGTTGGAGGTGATGGCTGGCTGGTTTGTATGATAAACTGTGCTGTGATCATAACTCTGCAATGTTTTGCTGTCTCGGGCAGAGAAACAAGCTTTGATGTGTCCAGATAGAATGCTCTCTCTAATAGTAAGATTAAACGAGACCTTACCAGTTTGAAGTTTGATCTTTATTTTATGAGGAGTTACGTTGAGGGACTACGTGAAGAAGACCCCGTCCAGGCGCACACACGTCAATCTTCAAAGCAGCGGTGTGCAATCACAATGATAATTACAGAAGCATAATAGTAAGCTACGTGAGACAAACATAAGGAAGTGGCGGCGCTGTGAAGCGGCTGCGGCTCGCTTGCAGTCTGTCTGTTTTTACTTTTTTGTGTTCTTTTTTTTTTGTCTTGTTCAGTTAAACTTTTGGTTATTAGGTTGTGTTATGTTTGGGGGTGGGGGTGAAACAGGGCTTTCTGTCTCTCCCTTCGGGGGAATGCGACTTTCTTGTCATATCCCCCTTCTCTTCCCCCGTCTGAGCTGAGGCCTAATGGCGGAGCTGGCGGCCTCCAACCTGCGACCGACCTCGAGGCTCCGGAGGTAGAGCCAGCCAGGACTTACCAACGCGAGGCTGGCCGTCTTCGAGCTGCGGCGGCGTTCGGGCAGTGGCACGACTCGGCGCTCCAGTAAGGGTGGACGGCGCGGGGCTGAGACACTCCTGTGTGGGTGGCCCGGCTCCCGGCTGGAAGGCGCTCCTGTGTGGGCGGACAGCGCGGGGCTGAGACGCTCCCATGTGGGCGGCCCGGCTCCCGGCTGGAAAGCGCTCCCGTGTGGGCGGACGGCGCGGGGCTGAGACGCTCCCGTGACTCCCGGCTGGAAGGCGCTCCCATGTGGGCGGCCCGGCTCCCGGCTGGAAGGCGCTCCCGTGTGGGCGGCCCGGCTCCCGGCTGGAAGGCGCTCCCGTGTGGGCGGCCCGGCTCCCGGCTGGAAGGCGCTCCCGTGTGGGCGGCCCGGCTCCCGGCTGGAAGGCGCTCCCGTGTGGGTGGCCCGTTGCGGGGCTGAGACTCTCCCGTGAGGGCGGCCCGGTGCGGGGCGGAGACGGTGCTCCGGTGGCTGAGGCGGCGTTCTGGCAGTGGTGACCTGAATCCGGGGCTCGGCCGCGGGCCAGTGGATGACATCGTCGGGAGCTCACGGGTCACAGGTTGAAGCCTGTTTTCCGGAGCTCCTGTGACAACAGCTGCATCCACTGGACTGGAGGGCGGCAGCTTCGACCACCCCCGGGCCGCGGAGCTTGAACCGCGCGCGGGACTGACTTACCATCGCCTGGTGGGGTATCGCCTCAGCGCAGAGGGAGAAGAGGAGGGAAGAGACAGCAACCCTAAGACTTTTGCCTCCATCACAGTGAGGAGGTGCTTGGTGAACTCACTGTGGTGGATGTTAATTTGTGTTTATTGTGTGTTGTTTATTATTACATGTATGGCTGCAGGCAACGACATTTCGTTCAGACCGAAAGGTCTGAATGACAAATAAAGGATTCAATTCAATTCAATTCAATAACTTACAGTTGATCTTTATGAGGGTGGAAGCGGAGGGCACGGAGTCCCTCAACGTAACTCCTCATAAAATAAAGATCAAACTTCAAACTGGTAAGTTCTCGTTTAATCTTACTACCTGTATTTTACTTCGGAGTCACGTGAGTGACTACGTGAAGATTTTAAAGCTTCTGTGATTTCATGCCGTAGATTCAATCCAGGCGTCTCACTGCATTGATTGACTCTAAATGAGTGAAAACAATCAATAACATACAACCATAACATTAATGTAATCAATTACTGGTTTTTATTTATCATAACAAAATATGTTTGTCCCCTTTTTTATCACTGGGGATCATTTAATACTGAATCCAAAACAGCACCACCAAATACACCAGGGTCTGTAATCTCTTTATGGTAATACTTGTGAAACATTCGTTCACTTGCCCACCCTGTGGCCACGAGGATATGTTCTATTGGAACGTCCAAATCCTTGGCCGCCGATGTTGCCGCCGCCCTGGTGGAATGAGATTTAAATTTGTCAGTATTAATCCCTGCATCCAACAGCACCTGCTTCAGCCACCTGGAGATAGTCTTTACTGACACTTTCTTATGTGTTTTTTTATGGCTGATAAACAATGCTGATTCTGCACCTCTTAAGTCCTTGGTGGCCTCAATGTAACATTTTAAATGTGCCACTACACATAGTCTTGGATCCGTAGGATATGCTGCAAAGACCAATTTACACTCCGTGACTCCTGGTCTGCTCTGTTTGAGTAAATCATAGACATAGAATGTAATTGCCTCTGTTGTCATTCCCATTCTGTCTATACATAATTTATGTAATGTCTGTACTCTTTGTGTTGAAACTAATGCCATTAGCATGACTACCTTCATGGCAATTTTGTCTAAAGACAAATTTGAAATGGGACGCGATTCCCGAAGTAACATGAGCACATCCCTCACATTCCAGATTTCTGTATATCTGGGCCTGGGTGGTTTGGCATTGAAGATTCCCTTCGTGTGCCTACAGACCAAGGGGTGTGATCCTAGAACCTGTTGTTCTGATGCTCTCCATAAATATGCGGAGAGGGCACTCCTTGCAGTATTGATCGCACTATAACTTCAATTTACATCAAAATGTAGTGTTGACATAAATTCTAAAACATCTGAGATGTCTGCAGTATGGTATGAAATATTCTGTCTTGAGCAAAACACCTCCCATTTCTTAATGTAAGAAATGTACTGCTTCTGGGTACTATCCCTCCAGGTTCCTGCAATTACATCCATAGTGCGATCTGATAGTCCTCTTCCGAGATATGGCCTTTTTAGAATCTGCAAATCAACAAATCAATATAATCATGTAAAGGATGAAAATCACCAGTTACAGGGTGCACAAGTAGGTTTTCTTGTCTTGGAATATGCATAAGAGGCTCTGTGACCATTTTTAGCACTAGTGGGTACCATGGTTGTGTAGGCCAATCTGGGACCGCCAACAATCCTGAAGCTTCATCCTGCTTGTTTTTTTGTAGACACCTACTAATAAGACAAAAGGGAGGAAATGCATATAAAAACATTCCACCCCAATTTAGCGAGAATGCATCCACCGCTGTTGCACCTGGATCTGCTTCCCATGAAACATATTGAGGCAATTGGTGGTTCAGTCTAGATGCAAACAAGTCAATTTCTGGCCTTCCACATTTTTCAACAATGTTATAAAAAATGTCACAATTTAACATTCATTCTGTATTATCATTAAATTTTCGTGATCTGCAATTATATTGAATTTACCTGGTAGGTAAATCGCCGAAAGCCAAATGTTTCGAATAATACACCAGTGCCAGATAATGTTTGCCAATCTGTCACAAGCTTCTGACTTGATTCCACCCATATGATTGACATATGCTACTGCCGTAGTGTTGTCAATCTGAAGCTGCACATGCAGATTTTGCACATTAGAGCAATAAGCTTTAAGCCCATGAAATGTACTTAATAATTCTAAATTGTTAATTCCATGTGCTTCGAGCAAAGGTTCATCTTCCACATTCCATCTAGCTCCACAGCTGGTAATGGTATCAGTAGCATCCCAAACTAGCGTACTTGCATCAGTCTGTAGAATGATAGCAGGTGATTCAACCAGAATTTTCCTGGAAGAATAGGAAACACTCTTAATTCACCATTGTACACCAGCAATTGCTGTTGCTGATAATTGCATGGGCCTATCAAAATGCCCCGAATGTCTTTTTAATGCTTGTACCTTTGCTCGCTGCAGTTGTTGATAATGCAGTGGAGCGAACTGCACAGCTGGAAATGATGCAATAAGTTTGGCAAGTAAGCTTGCCACTTGCCTAATTGATGGTTGATGCTCTGTAATGAGTTTGTTACAACCCTCAATTAACTGCAGCTTTTTGTCCTTGGGTAAAGTCACTATCATGTGTTCTGAATTAATAGTGAACCCCAAGTAATCAATTGTTTTATTTGGAGACAATCTAAATTTATCTGGATGTATTAAGAAACCCAGCCTTTGAAATGTGAGCTTGACTTCTTTTTTTTCTTTTTTTTAATTTTTTTTTTTAAATTATTTTTATTAGAAGTACGGTAAATTACAATAATACACAACACATATATCTTAATACATTTTTTGTACCACTTCATTTTTTTGAGCTTTAAGAAAAAGATAGAAGTAAGGAAAGTAAAGAAAGTGCGCAAGAGTCATGAAGTGCAAGAGAGTGTTGGGAAAAGAAAGCCCCTTAGAAAAGAAGTTAGAGAAGGAAGTAAAGTAAGAAAGTAGACCCTAGAAAAGAAAGAAAAAGAAAGTAGGGACAATCGCTCTATTATAACATTAAACTCCGCAGAAAGGGGACTACCAACCAAGTCTGTTTTTGTTGTTTTACCTCCCATTGCCAGGTCCTGATACCATTTATTTATTTATTTATTTTTAAAATTACTATTGCACCTCATGCTTGTAATAGGTCCATAAACGTAGACCACGTCTTTTGGAATTGGTCTGCTTTACCTGCTAAGAGGAATCTCATCTCTTCCAGATGTAATGTTTCAAACATATTGGATGTCCACATTTTTATTGTTGGTGTGGGCGCATTTTTCCAGAATTTTGAGTATGAGCTTTTTTCCCATTATTAGCCCGTAATTGAATAAATTCTTCTGATACACGTTTAATTCACGCTTGACTTCTGACACTGATGCTTCTGTTGTAGCTTCAGTATCACCCACAATTAAAATATCATCCAAGTAAGCCATTACCAAATGGCCCTGGGCTCTTAACAATGCTAGGACTGGTTTTAACAATTTTGTAAACAGTCGAGGGGCTGAGGCGAAGCCATTAGGCAATGCTTTGAACTGCCATAATTGATTCATCCAGTTAAATTTCACATATCTTTGATCATTACCATGCACAGCCACAGAGTAATATGCGTCTTGCAGATCTATGCTGGCCATATAGCATTCTCTTGCAATTAGCTGCATAGCATTAGTAAATGTCTCCATTTTGAAATGTTTATACTGTACAAAAGGGTTAAGACTTGTTAGATCAAGAATGATTCCACAACCACCGTCCTTTTTTGCTCTAGAAACAATACTAGATATAAATTGGTGGTTTTGATAAACTGTCTTTTCAATAACCCCTTTCCTACTTAATGTCAAGTACTGCTTGATTGTTTCTATTCTCTTCTTTAGAGAAAACATGCATTTGCTTTGGAACATGTTGAGTAGGAGGATTGAAATGTGGGTAGAATTCAATTCTGAACCCCATAATACTGCACTGTATAAATGCATCAGATGTTATTTTTCGCCATTCTTTTAGGAAGAATTGTACCCTTCCCTCAATTTGCGAATGTGAAACAACTAATATGTTTCTTTCAGAACCAGACCCAGCTACCTCAGGGTTTGCTGGTGTCACATGGTGTACCTTGCCCCTTGTGGGAATGCCATGTCCTCCACGTCCTGGAGCAGTGCACCAATAACGCGTATACGGGTACGAGCGACTTGTTCCTTCACCAGCTCCAGCCACCCTTCGGTATGGATATTGCCTTCAAACTGATCTGCCAAACATCCCCACGGTTTTTGCTTCCTCATTCAGGACCTTCACCCTTTTGGCTAGATCTTCTCCAAAGAGTAAGTTCGGCAATTGTATATTTGATGGTTTACAGAGCCCTGCAAACTTAGGATGTATGTTAGGTCTTATAGCACTTCCCAAACATCCTGTTGTGTCGTTGTCACATGTCCTTCTTTCAGGTCTCTGGCAAACGCCGTAATACTTGACCCCATTAATCTCAGCACCCGCTGTAACCTCATTTCTTGTGCGCGTACTGCGGTGTCCAAATAGCCCCATATTACACTGTTTACTGCTGGGACTGCTAGCAGTGCGCAATTCTGCGGGATTTCATTTTATTGATAGTCTCATCCATCGTTAGTTCTTCTAAGTGATGGGAAAGCAGGTAATTTATAGTTGTTGCTATTTCTTCTGCCAATGGTTGTCCCTTCAGTCTGGGACTTGAGAATCTTGGGGCCAGACCTGGTACTTTGAGCTCTATTATTGGGCTCTGGTCCCCATATGATTCATTATCAGAATCTTCTGGATATTCCTCCTCATAGTGGGGTTCACCTGGTATTTCTTCTTCAGGTGTTTCGTGCGCTGGCTCTCTTATAGGCTTACGCTT
The DNA here is from genome assembly GCF_010909765.2 of Amblyraja radiata. Lineage (NCBI taxonomy): Eukaryota > Metazoa > Chordata > Chondrichthyes > Rajiformes > Rajidae > Amblyraja > Amblyraja radiata. The sequence goes on along the minus strand of NC_045978.1, from coordinate 41,999,945 downwards.
AGTACACCCTTTTTCGGGTATCACAGGCTCTTCCATAGAACCATACTCTGGCAGCACTTTTTTGGATGCTGCTAACGCTGGGTCTCCTGTAGACCAACGTCTGTATTGTCTTTCTTCAGACATTTCTGGTGCTGGCTCTCTGCTAGGCCAACACATATATTCTTTTTCATAAGGCATTCTGGCGCTTGCTCACTTGTAGGCCAACGTTTCCCAGGACCTCTCCTGAGTGTTCCATACGCTGGCTCTACTGTAGGCCCGTAGTAACTGTACTCCTTTGTAAATCATTTTCCCCATGAGGAATTCCAATGGTGAGACCAGATCTGACATGACCTCCGGGTCCGACTCATCCAAGTCTACTGGCCTGTTTGTTTTCTTTTTGGCCATACACCCTATAGGTGTTTCAACGGTACTTTTTTCTACCGTTTTTGTAGTCGCTGGTTTTTCTAAAGCAGACTTTTTAACGGGGCGCCCGCTACTCTCAGACACTCTGTCCTCTTGAGTTTTAGCTGCGATGCGCTTCCCTTTATTTTTCCCACTTTTCTCCATATTTAGACTTGCCTGCTTCCCAGCACAAAGTCTCCACGGAAGAAAAATGGCCTGAAGTGAAAGTAAAAGTACATACCTTCAGGTTTTCTTTCACTCACCGCTTGGAGGGCTCTGCTCCTTCCAACGCGGTCGCAGTCGCTATGCGTCTGACGATATGACGCGTGTGCGCCTGGACGGGGTCTTCTTAAGGGGTTGGACAGGCTAGATGCAGGAAGATTATTCCCGATGTTGGGGAAGTCCAGGACTAGGGGTCACAGTTTAAGGATAAGAGGGAAGACTTTTAGGACCGAGATGAGGAAATCATTTTTTACACAGAGAGTGGTGAATCTGTGGAATTCTCTGCCACAGAAGGTAGTTGAGGCCAGTTCATTGGATATATTTAAGAGGGAGTTAGATGTGGCCCTTGTGGCTAAAGGGATCAGGGGGTATGGAGAGAAGGCAGGGATGGGATACTGAGTTGGATTATCAGCCATGATCATATCAAATGGCGGTGCAGGCTCGAAGGGCCGAATGGCCTACTCCTGCACCTATTTTCTATGTTTCTATGTTGCTTCACGTAGTCACTCACATGACTCCGAAGTAAAATAGAAATTGATAAGTCATTGGAGATGTGCTGATTTTACTAAGCCTTCTGAAGAAGTAAAGGCAGTGTTTTCTTGGCTGTAGTGTCAATGTGGTTGAATCAGGCCAAATTTACACATGGAAACTTGAAGATCTTGACCATCTCCACTTCAGCACCATTAATACAGACTAGAGCAAGCTTTTTCATCCCATTTACCCCAGGCAACTTTAATAGCACATAACAATGTTTTTTCACTTATTTGTGAATAACTAATGATGAACCAGAACCAAACACATTCAGTCAATGAGAGAAAATATGTACAAATCCAGAATCAACAAATATATCCCCTGGGTAAATTACCAAGCCCTGTATCTCCATCTTGTACTCGGCTTTGTTATTGTTTGCAATAAGTTCATTAGTTGTAGGAGCGGAATTCGGCCCATCAAGTCTACTCCGCATTTCAGTCATGGCTGATCTATCTTTCCCTCTCAACCCCCTTCTCCTGCCTTCTCCCAATAACCCCTAACACCCGTACTAATCAAGCACCTATGAATCTCCTCCTTAAAATATCCATTGACGGCCTCCACAGCTGTCAGTGGCAATGAATTTCACAGATTCTCTGGCACACTTGCGGATGGTGGTCAGATGTCATGGGACTTTGTACAAGCCAAGGACAATGTGGCTGGTTATTGCACAAATGGAACATGCATGATGCAGAAGCATGCAGTTGTGGCCTCAAGTCTAACACCATAAGGCACAACACGGCCTGAAGTGGGGAAGCTGGGAAGTCGCCGAGCTCGGCCCCGGTCGGGAAAGGAGAGAGACGTCGGTTCACGGGCCGAGCCGGTCGACGGTGATGGAGGAGGTAAGCCTGGGGCTTACCTGGATCGGGAGCCTCTCCAGTACATCGAGCACGTGCGTGGACTAGACTTTAGTCTTTTTATAAATGGTGCCAAAATATGGCGACTCGTGCATTGGCGGCACGACTCACCCGTTGCAGCGGCCCCTACAGCCTGTCTGTCTTTTTTTTTTTTTTTTTTTTTTTGTCTAGTTAAATGTAGTGTTTGGTGTTTTTTAATACTAGTTTTAAATGTGTATATGTGGGGGGCGGGGGGGGGGGGCAGGGGGAAACTGTTTAAATCTCATCCCTAGGTACACAAAATTGCTGGAGAAACTCAGCGGGTGCAGCAGCATCTATGGAGTGAAGGAAATAGGCGACGTTTCGGGCCGAAACCCTTCTTCAGACTGATGGGGGGTGGGGGGGGAGAAGGAAGGAAAAGGGGAGGAGGAGGATCCCGAGGGCGGGCGGATGGGAAGGTGGGAGGAGACAGCTAGAGGGTTAAAGAAGGGGATGAGACAGCAAGGACTAGCAAAATTGGGAGAATTCAATGTTAATGCCATCCGGACGCAAGGTCCCCAGACGGAATATGAGGTGCTGTTCCTCCAATTTCCGCTGTTGCTCACTCTGGCAATGGAGGAGACCCAGGACAGAGAGGTCGGATTTGGAATGGGAGGGGGAGTTGAAGTGCTGAGCCACCGGGAGGTCAGGTTGGTTATTGCGGACTGAGCGGAGGTGTTCGGCGAAACGATCGCCCAACCTCCGCTTAGTCTCGCCGATGTAAATCAGCTGACATCTAGAGCAGTGGATGCAGTAGATGAGGTTGGAGGAGATACAGGTGAACCTTTGTCGCACCTGGAACGACTGCTTGGGTCCTTGAATGGAGTCGAGGGGGGAGGTGAAGGGACTGGTGTTGCATTTCTTGCGGTTGCAACGGAAAGTGCCCGGTGAGGGGGTGGTGCGGGAGGGAAGGGAAGAATTGACGAGGGAGTTGCGGAGGGAGCGGTCTTTGCGGAAGGCAGACATGGGGGGAGATGGGAAGATGTGGCGAGTGGTGGGGTCACGTTGGAGGTGGCGGAAATGGCGGAGGATTATGTGTTGTATTTGCCGGCTGGTGGGGTGAAAGGTGAGGACCAGAGGGACTCTGCCCTTGTTGCGAGTGCGGGGATGGGGAGAGAGAGCAGTGTTACGGGGTATGGATGAGACCCTGGTGTGTGCCTCATCTATGGTTGCGGAAGGGAATCCCCGTTCCCTGAAAAACGAGGACATTTCCGATGCCCTGGTATGGAATGTCTCATCCTGGGAACAGATGCGGCGTAGGCGGAGGAATTGGGAGTAGGGGATGGAGTCTTTACAGGGGGCAGGGTGGGAAGTCGTGTAGTCCAGATAGCCATGTGAGTCAGTGGGTTTGTAATGTATGTCGGTCAGGAGTCTGTCCCCTGCGATGGAGATGGTGAGGTCAAGGAATGGTAGAGAAGTGTCGGAAATCGTCCAGGTGTATTGGAGTGCCAGATGGAAGTTGGTGGTGAAGTGGATGAAGTCAGTCAGTTGTGTGTAGGTGCAGGAGGTGGCCCCAAAGCAGTCGTCAATGTAACGGAGGTAGAGGTCGGGGATGGGGCCCTGGTACGTCTCGAACAAGGATTGTTCAACGTACCCGACAAAGAGGCAGGCATAGCTGGGGCCCATGCGTGTGCCCATAGCTACGCCTTGTGTTTGGAGGAAATGGGAGGAGTCAAATGTAAAGTTGTTGAGGGTGAGGACCAACTCCGCTAAGCGGAGGAGAGTGTCAGTGGCTGGGTATAGGTTGCTCCTCTGGTCGAGGAAGAACCGGTGGGCTCCGAGGCCATCCTGGTGGGGGATGGAGGTGTAGAGTGACCGGACATCCATGGTGAAGATGAGGGGGTGAAGGCCCAGAGAGTGTAATGCGTGGAGGCTGCGGAGAGTGTCTGAGGTGTCTAGAACATAGGTGGGGAGGGATTTGACCAAGGGGGATAGGATGGAGTCAAGGTATGTGGAGATGAGTTCGGTGGGGCACGAACACGCAGAGACAATGGGTCTGCCGGGAGAGCCGGGTTTGTGGATTTTGGGGAGAAGGTAAAAACGGGCTGTGCGGGGCTGGGGAACGATGAGGTTGGAAGCTTGGTCGGGCAGGGCGTGGGAATTGATGAAGTCGGTGATGGTGCTAGAAATGGTGGCCTGGTGCTCGTCAGTGGGGTCATGGTCCAAGGGTAAGTAGGAAGAGGTGTCCGAGAGTTGGCGCGTGGCCTCAGCTTTGTAGAGATCGACGCGCCAGACTACCACGGCACCTCCCTTGTCGGCTGGTTTGATGACCCAATCTGGGTTTTTTTTTTTTTTTTTTTTTTTAATATTTTATTTTATTAGAAGTAAGTACAGTCATATGGCACCAAAGTGCCTAATATATATTTTCATAATACATTTTATGTACAACTTCTTTTTTTTTTTTTGTTACACTGAAAAAAGATTAGAATAAGAAAAAGAAGTTAGATAGTAAAGGATAGAAAGATGTGAAATATATAGTGTGTGAAAAAAGAAAACGAGTAAATGAAAAAAGTTGAGAGAGAGAATAGAGAGAAGAAAAAAAAAAAAAAAAAAAAAAAAAAAAAAAGGAGATCATTATTTATAGTCTTGACCAACCCTCGTCCAGTCCTGAAACAGTTATTTTTTACAATTGTGTTGCACCATATGATTCCAAAAAAACGACGAATGGAGACCAACTCGTTATGAATTGGTCTGATTTATCCATTAGGAGGAATCGCATTTCCTCAAGATGAGCGGTGTCCAACGTACTTGCAATCCACATTTTAAGCGTTGGTATTGATGTACCCTTCCAAAATTTAAGAATTAATTTTTTTGCTATTATTAAACCATAGTTAAGGAATAGATTTTGAGATGTGTTCAATTTATTCCCATCTTCCATTACGCCAAATATAATCATTTCAATATTAGGTTCCATTCTTGTCTTGAATAATTTTGTAAATATTTCAAAAATATCATTCCAAAATCTATAAAGTTTTATGCAGGAGACTAAGGAGTGTGTTATAGTTGCCTTTTGGGCTAGACATTTATCACAAGTGGCGGATATATTTGGATAAAATTTGTTCAATCTTGTTTTTGAGTAATATAATCTATGTACAATTTTAAATTGAATTAAATTATGTCTTACATTAATTGAACATTTGTGAATATATATCAGGTATTTTTCCCATTTAACCTTCGTAATTTTTATCATTAGTTCCCGTTCCCACTCTTCTCTAAGTACCTCTGTCGATGGTAGGTCTATATTTAGAATACTATTATATAAATATGATATTAATTTTTGTGAGTCAGCTTCAATATTCATTGCCTCTTCCAATAAGTCAGGAGTTACTTTTTGATATCCTTGTATATATTTTTTCACAAAATCGCAAATCTGAAGATATTTAAAATATTGGTTGTTTTTCAATTTAAATTTTAATTGTAATTGTTGGAATGATAGTAAGTTTCCCATTTCATACATATCCCCGATCCTTCTAATTCCGAGACTTTCCCATTGGTTATATGTCTTATCAATAAGAGATGGTTTAAATAAAGGGTTATTCGCTATTGGCATTAACAGTGATAGATTTCTTAATTTTAAAGATAATTTTATTTGTTTCCAAATTCTTATTGTACCATATATAATTGGGTTCTTCTTATATATTGTGTTATTCAGTTTTTTTGGGGAGAAGAGGATCGTTCCTATATTACTAGGATGGCAATCCTCCTTCTCCATTTTTATCCATTCTGTCTGTTGGGTAGCACTATCCAACCAATAAATCATATTCTTAATATGCACTGCCCAGTAATAATACATAAAATTCGGAAGTGAAAGTCCCCCGACCTCTTTTGGTTTACATAAGTGTTTTTTTGTGATTCTATGTGATCTATAGTCCCAAATATAATTAGTAATATTAGAGTCTAATTTTTTTTTAAAGTATTTTGGTATATATACCGGTATAGATTGAAATAGGTATAGTAATTGTGGTAGGAAGATCATTTTTATTGCATTTATTCTACCTAATAATGATAAGGGAAGTGTTTTCCAAAATTTAATCAACGTATTAAGTTTATTTAATAAAGGCATGAAATTAGCATTGAATAATGCTTTATATTTTCTAGTAATCTGAATACCCAAATATTTAAATTTTTCTGTTGCGATTTTAAAGGGGAACTTCAGTAAGTGTGTAGGTTCTTGAGGTTTTAATGTCATGATTTCACTTTTATTCCAGTTTATTCTATATCCAGAAAAAGACCCAAATTCCTCTATTAAGTTTAATAAATTTGGTATGCTCGTTTGTGACTTTGTAATATATAAAAGTATATCGTCTGCATATAATGAGATTTTATTCTTTGAGTCTCTGGTATTATAGCCCTGAATATTCGGATGAATTCTTATACTTTCAGCCAGGGGTTCTATCATAAGGGCAAATAGCAGGGGTGATAGTGCACATCCCTGCCTATTACCCCTTGATAGTTGAAATTTTTGAGATAACATGTTATTAGTTAAAATTCTTGCCATCGGTTTATCATATAATAATTTTACCCATCTTATAAAATTCTCTCCCATATTAAATTTTTGTAGTACTTTATATAAGTATTGCCACTCTACCTGATCAAATGCTTTCTCTGCATCCAAAGAAATAATTGATATATCTTCTTCCTCTACTTTATGCGAGTACATTATATTAAACAGACGTCTCAGATTATTAAATGAGTATCTTTTAGGTATAAACCCCGTTTGATCAGGGTTTATCAATTTACTAATATATTTGCTTAATCTTCTTGATAAAATCTTTGCTAAAATTTTCTGATCTGTATTTAAAAGTGATATAGCTCTGTACGAGCCCGGATCTTCTAAATCTTTATCTTTTTTTGGAATAAGTGTAATAGTTGATTCTGTTAGTGTTTCAGGTAGTTTGTTTTCTTTAAAAGCATGGGAGTATAAATTAAATAAATAAGGGGTTGTTATCTCCTGAAATTTTTTATAAAATTCATTATTAAAACCATCTGGTCCCGGTGTCTTACCATTTTTCAGCGATTTTATTGTTTCACCTATTTCTTTGATTGTAATTTGAGCTCCTAATTCCTCTTGTTCCAAAAGGTCCAGTATTGGAAGATTACAATTATCTAGAAATTTTTTTATTTTACTATCTTCTCTTTTAATTTTAGATGTATATAAGTTTTGATAAAATTGGGCAAATCTATTATTAATATCTTTAGGTAGTATTAGTAATTCTCCTTTCTCTGATTTAATTTTGGTTATAGTATTTTCCTTTTCTTGTTTTTTCAATTGGCGAGCTAAAAGCTTATGTGGTTTGTCACCAAACTCAAAATGTTCCTGTTTTGTCATTTGGAATAGTCTTATTACCCTTGCCGATAAAATTCGATTAAGTTTAAATTTCAGTAATATTATCTTATTGTGTTTATCTGTCGTGGAATCTTTGGCATTATCCATCTCTAACTGTCTGATTTCTTGTTCTAACAACAATTGTTCTGTCTTATTCTTTTTATTTTGAAAACTTTGATATGAAATTATAATTCCTCTCATAAATGCCTTAAAAGTTTCCCATAATAAAGAAGGCAAAGTACCTGGTATATCATTTGTATCGAAAAAAAGTTCCATTTGTTGTTTTAAATATTGATAGCCTTGCACGTCATTTAAAATATGTGTATTAAACCTCCAAAAAAAATTTTTGCCCGGCATTCCCTCAAATTTTACTGAAAATGTCAATGGGGAGTGATCTGAGATACTACTAATGTGGTATGTTGGGTTGTTTGTATATGGCATTAATTTCATATCCACTAAAAAATAATCAATTCTTGAATAAGTTTTATGCACCGAAGAGTAAAACGAGTATTCCCTTCCAACTGGATTAGCAGATCTCCATACATCTATTATATTCGTATTTTTTATATATGTATTTAGAAGTTCGCTAGTTTTAGATTTTAAATTACTCTTCTTTTGTTTTGCTGATTTATCTAGATATGAATCTAAAACACAGTTAAAGTCCCCCCCTATTATCACATTTTGGTAATTAAACTCTGATATTATGTCAATAATTTTATCAAAAAAGTGGGGGTTATCAAAATTCGGAGCATAAATATTTATCAAAGTTAGTGGGGTTGCATAAATTTCACCCGAAACTATAATATATCTTCCCTCTTTATCTGATATGGTATTCTTTAATTTAAAAGGAATGCCTTTCCTAATAAGAATAGCTGTACCCCTAGATTTAGAAGTAAATGAGGAGTAGTATGTTTGGCCTATCCAATTCGCCTTTAATCTTATTTGTGTTTGTTGTTTCATGTGTGTCTCCTGCAAAAACATTATGTCGCTTTTCAACGATTTTAGTTGGGCAAAAATTTTACCCCTCTTAATTGGTTCGTTGGCACCCCGTATATTCCAACTACAAAATGTAATTCCTCCATTCTTTATTTGTCTATCGTCTTGCATTGTAAATCAGGGTAATATTCCTGAATCATATGGTGCAAACAAATACCTCAGAACTTTAGGACTTGGGTGGTCATCCCGGTTTATTAGATTTATATTGCATCTCCTTCTTGTAAAGTGCCTTAGAAAAAGAAAAAAAGAATGTGATACACAATTACTTTCAAAAAAATTAAACAGATAAAAATCTTGCTTGTGCTTTAAAAAAAAAGGTGCTATTAAGGTATCTGAGGGAAGATACCTTAAAGACGAATAGCCATCAACGATGGCTAAAAATGTATAGACCTCCGTGATGTTGTTATACATTGAGCTCCTCCCCCTTGGCGAATCCTCATAAAAAGTTACATATCGTTTCATATTGTGTTTTTTCTTATATGAGTTTATCAAATCAGTGCTAGTGACAGCCGAGAGAAAAAAGAGACATAAGGAATAAAAAAACAAAACAAATATAGAACAAACATATACACGATTATATAAGTATATATGTCCCTCTAATTTATCCAATCTTAATCTAATCTAAACTTTCCCATATATATCCACCCTGTATTCTTACATAATATCCCATTCTATAACTACCATACATCATACAAGCTGGTACCAAAGGGTTAACTACCGTACAAGCAGGTGCCAAGGGGTTAAACTTTGAGCTTTGCATCCAAGGTTGAATATAACCAAGCTCTCTGAATAACACATTCCAACGAGATAAGCTTTATAATTGTCTGAGTAGCTCAGCCATTTTAATCAGTTCAGAACTTTGTAAAAAGTTCAGATTTCTTCATTGTCGGCAACTTGACCCGATGTTTTCTTAACGATATCCTCTGCATACTTTAAAGCTTTTCCGGGAGCTGCAAATGAGCGTTCAACGCCGTTATAAGTTATCTTCATTTTTCCGGGAAACAAAATTCCATATCTTACTCCCGGGACTTCCCTCAAAGTGTGTCTTGCCGGTGTAAACAATCTCATTTTCTGGACTACCTCAGGAGAGTAATCGCGAAATATTCGCACATCATCCCCACGGTATGTCAGTTTCTTCCCATGAGTGATCTTTTTCAATATAAATTCCACTGAAGAGATGTCACGGAATTTCACAATTATCTGTCTTGAATCATTTGTTCCTCTTCCAACTCGTTTAGCGACGTCTGTTCTTGGTTCTTCCGACAATTCCAACACATCTTTGAGTAAGTCAGTACCGAAAGTACATGTTTGAGATTCATGTCCCTCTCGTCCTTCCTTTACTCCGAGAATCCTCAGGTTATATCTCCGATTTCCTGAATCCAGGTCCAGACATTTATCAGTCATTCTTCCAAGTTTTTCCTCTTCAGTTTTCTGTGATTGTTTCAAATTCTTTATTTCCGAGACAATCTCTTTTATCTCATTCTCCATCTCTTCCATTATGTCATCCAGCTTTCCGATATCATCACTTACACCTTTAAATTTCTTGTTGTAATCATTTTCAATTCTGACACACTCTGATTTTAATCTCTTATCAAATTCTTTATACTGCTTTTTGAGTTCTTTTAACTCACTGCAAGTATTATCAATTTTTTGAGAAATACTCTCCATGTTAGTTTCCATACTCTGTTTATTACTTTCCATGTGAGACTCAATACTTTGCATCTTCTCCAGTGTCATGTTAGTTGTAGCAGTCATATCTAAAAGCATTTGCTTCACCTCTTTCTCCTTCTTGTCTCCTTTTGTTGCCATTTCAAGCAGAGACCCTTGGCTGTAAGAATCTTCTTCTTCTGTCGTTTGCAGAGTATCCAAAACTTCCTCGAGCTGAAGGCTGATAGTATTTTTCTCTGGCGCCCTTGAACGATTATCTCTGCTCATTTAAACTCATTTAAACACCCGATTTCACCATTAATCTCCCCGATTTTCACGTCACCTTCTGATGATAACACCCTTACACAACACCAGGCGACTTCGGTGAGTTTTTTTTAAAAATCGGTGCTAACTTAAACGACTTTTACAATTTTTTTCGGGGGAGAAGCTCAGTGCCGCGCCTTAATTCTCCATGACGCCGCCGGAAGTCCCAATCTGGGTTTTTGCGGAGTGATTCAATGGCAGTGCGTTCAGAGGGGGAAAGATTAGAGTGAGACAGGGGAGTGGGGAAGTTGAGGCGGTTGACGTCGCGGCGGCAGTTCTGGATAAAGAGTTCCAGAGCCGGGACTTTATGAGAGGGGTTCCACGAGGAGGGGGTGCGTTGGAGACGGGAAAAGGGGTCATCATTGGGGGGCGAGGACTCCTTCCCATGGAAGTGCGCTGTGAGGCGGAGACGACGGTAGAAGCGCTCCAAGTCATGGTGGGTGCGGAACTCATTGAGATGGGGACGGAGGGGGACAAAGGTAAGACCTCTGCTGAGGACAGACCGTTGGGTGGGGGAGAGGGGGAGGGATGGTGAACACCCGGCAGGGGTGGGAGTTGGGGCCAGAGGAAGGCAGGTGGGTGGACTGGGGACGGGGCGATGTGTGGAGGGGGGGGGGGGTTGTGGGTGTTGGAGGAGTGGTGGGTGGTCAGGGGGTGGGGGGGGAAAGAGGGGGCTGTAATGTGGGTGGGGAAGAGCAGGGGTGACATGGTTGGGGGGGGATAGGGGAGGGTCAGTGGAGCAGCCACTGAGGTTGGCAAGGCTGGGCAGACGGGCGCTAGGACCCAGTGGAGTTAAGTCCAGCAGAGTGGGAGTAAGCAGCGTGGAGGCTCCAGGCCCAGTGCAGAGTCCAGGCTCCAAGTAAGGCGACGGCTGTGGGTTGCTGGAGGGGGGTGGAGTGGGGCGGGTCAAGGGACCCGATGGTCGGAGTCCAGTGGCGCGGGTCAACGGACCCGATGGTCGGAGTCCAGTGGCGCGGGTCACCGGACCCGATGGTCGTAGTCCAGTGGTGGTTGAGTCGGGGTCCGCGGGCGATGCGTGGGTGGTCCCGGTGGCCGGAAGGTCGGCGGGTCAGCGGGTCGGCGGCGAGATGAATCGGGTGCGTTGTGGCGGCCATGTTGGGGGAGCCCCGGTCCGGCGGCGATGCCGGGTAGGTCGGGTCCGGCGGCGATGTCGGAGGAATCGGCGATGGGGAGGGGGTCCAAGTTACCGTAGAAGCTGCGAGGCTGGGCGTCATCGGTCGGCAGGTGAGGGTCGGCGGCGGCATCGATGTGGAGGTCGGTGAAGGCGGCGTCCCGGTGAGTATGGAAGTCGCTCCTAGTGGCCAAGATGGCGTCGCGGGACTCGGGCAGGCGAAGCGGGCCAGAGTTGGGGCCCGGAGTCTGCGGGCGGTCAAGTCGCGGAGTGTAGGCATCGGGAGCGGCCTGGAGTCGTCTGGGAGACCCGACCTTTTCCCTGTCGGGTCTCCGTTGTCGCTGGGGCCTAGCACCGTGGACGACCCGGGGGCTCGGGAGACTGCAGAACTGCGGACTACTCACCATCGTGGGGCTGGCCGGCCTCGGAACGTGGAGAGCGGTGGTGACTCGCTGCTGTGACTCGACTCCTGGGGCTCGGAGGCTCCAGCAACGCAGCCGCAGGTCCGGTGGACTGGGACATCGGGAGCTCGCGGGTCCGGGGGGAGAGAGAGACCGCTTCCCGGAGCTCCCGCAACGTGACTTCTCCAGCCCGTGTCGCGGGGTTGGAACGACCCGGAGCGGCGTCATACATCGCCCGGCACGGCTTCATGGCCGTGGGACATTCCAGCGCCCGCCGGGGGCTCCAACTTCGAGACATTTAGACCGGGAGCGGGGCCGTAAATCGCCCGGTGCGGCCTAAAATGGCCGTGGGACTTATCATCGCTCGCCTGTGGCTTGGACATCGGGAGAGACATGGAGAACAGGGGAGAGAAAAGACTTTGCCTTCCATCACAGTGGGTTCACTGTGATGGATGTTTGTGTGAACTAAATTGTGTGTATGTCTAGGAATTGTCTTTGTTTGTATGGCTGTGGAAACAGAATTTCGTTTGAGCCTCACTGAGGCTCAAATGACAATAAAATTGTATTGTATTGTATTGTATTGCATATGTGAGCGATGCATAAAGAATTTCAGTGTGCAGTGAACACGTGACAATAAAACACCTTTGAGGAGCCATTTTGTTTTCCTGTATAGCAGTTCAGGAGGGCATTGATATAATCCCCAAGGACAATATCCACTCCCTGATAAACACATCCAATTAAAGTCACACTTGCTCCTTGGCCTCCAGAAAGACAAATACTTTGTGACTTTCCTGCTGATTTCAAATCAGAGTTGAGAACACCCTATGCTTTAAATTCTGATCCAGGTCCTTTTTGGCTTGGTCTCTTGCTTCTGGAGACATTTTTGAAATAAATGCCTATAATTTCCTAATTAGGGGACTTAAATAACAGGAGAGGGGAAATTTAGTGCTAAAGTAAATAGAATTTCAATGAATACAAAATGAGGTTGGACAACATTTAAAAAATAGATAATATTGGACTTTGCAATGTCAGAATATTTGCCAGGGGTTTTATATATAACCAGTTCTGCATTGATGTTCAGTATCCTATGTTATCTTTCATTTTTCTGCTGCCTCTGAACAAGTCATTGTAATCTCCTCCAGTGTCTTCCCTCCATTACCCAACCTGATGGAATTGATTCCACATTGATCAGGTTGCATTTTGAGTTTCTTCTGCCAGGAGATTTGTTCTAGGAAACCCCCAGGATTATCCTTGGCTCTGCATTTCTCCCACATGTTGTTCCTTGGTAACGCAACCTGCAGATTTGGGCGTTGCCTCCCACATGTCTAGTGATGATGTCCAGCTTCATCCTTCCAACCATCCATGCACAGAGCGTAGGCCTGTTATCCAGTATTAAAAGAACTTCAATTTCTTCTAACTAAAATGTAATTTAATAGTAGAATCTCTGCCTCACATGGCCAGAGACCCGGGTTCGATCCTGACTATGAATTCATGCTGGTATGGAGTTTGTACGTTCTCCCTGTGACCATGTGGGTTTCCTCCCACACTCCAAAGATGTGTAGGTTTGTAGGTTAATTTGCTGCTGTAAATTCATATTCATAAGTTATAGGAGCAGAGTTTGGCCATTTGGCCCATGAAGTCTACTCCACCATTCAATCATGGCTGATCTATCTTTCCCTTGCAACCCCATTCTCCTGCCTTCCCCCCATAACCCCAGACACCCATACTAATCAAGACGCTATCTATCTCTGCCTTAAAAATACCCAATTCTCTGCAACCTTCTGTGGCAATGAATTGTCCTATTGTCCCTAATCTGTCGCATCGAACCAGTGTACGGGTATCGTTGGTCAGCACAGACTCAGTGGGTTGAAGGGCCTGTTTCTACGCTGCATCTCTTAGGAAAAAATGCAACCCACTATTTTTGCTTCCTACAGATTTTGAACACTTACGTGATTGCCTGACATTTTCTGAATCACAGTTCACATCCTCTTCACCTTAGCTGATCCCCAGCTTGAGCTTCCAGCTCTTCATCCTCCTCTTTTCAAAAGGGATCAATCTCCACTCATGTTTGCTCTTTTCCTTATTAACTTTAGTTAACCCAAGACCTATTGAAATTGAAGAAAAAAACTCTCATTCTTGACATAAATTTCCCTTTCCAATTGCTGCAAAGTTTTAATAACCTTCCAAGTCACCTTCCCCACAATAACATCTGGCATTTTCCCTCCATCCAATATCTGCTCTCACTATCGATAACTGTGAATCAGTTGCAAAGTGTTTGAGAAGGAACTGCAGATGCTGGAAAATCGAAGGTAGACACAAGTGCTGGAGAAACTCAGCGGGTGCAGCAGCATCTATGGAGCGAAGGAAATAGGCTTAAGTTTCGGGCCGAAACCCTTCTTCAGACTGATAGGGGATGGGGGGGGGGGGGGGGGGGGGGGGGGGGAGAAGAGAAGAAAGGAAAAAGGAGGAGGAGGAGCCCGAGGGCTGAGGGAGAGCTAAGAAGGGGAGGAGACAGCAAGGGCTAACGGAATTAGGAGGATTCAATGTTTATGCCACTAGGATGCAGACTAACCAAGGTGCTGTTCCAATATGAGGTGCTGTTCCTCCAATTTCTGGTGGTGCTCACTCTGGCCATGGAGTAGGCCCAGGACAGAGAGGTCGGATACGGAATGGGAGGAGGAGTTGAAGTGCTGAGCCACCGGGAGGTCAGGTTGGTTATTGCGGACCGAGCGGAGATGTTCGGCGAAACGATCGCCAAGCCTAAGCACGGTCTCACCGATGTAGATCAGCTGACATCTAGAGCAGCGGATGCAATAGATGAGGTAGGAAGAGATGCAGGTGAACCTCTGTCGCACCTGGAATGACTGCTTGGGTCCTTGAATGGAGTTGAGGGGGAGGTAAAGCGACAAGTGTAGTATCTCTTGCAGTTGCAAGGGAAAGTGCCCGGGGAGGGGGTGGTGCGGGAGGGAAGGGAAGAATTGACAAGGGAGTTACGGAGGGAGCGGTCTTTGCGGAAGGCAGATGGGGGGGATATGGGAAGATGTGGCGTGTGGTGCGGTCACGTTGGAGGTGGCGAAACTGATGGAGGACTATTTGTTGTATGTGACGGCTAGTGGGGTGAAAGGTGAGGACTAGGGGGACTCTGCCCTTGTTGCGAGTGGGGGGATGGGGAGAGAGAGCAGTGTTACGGGGGTTGGAAGAGACCCTGATGCGAGCCTCATCTATACTAGGGGAGGGGGAACACCCGTTCCCTGAAGAATGAAGACATTTCCGATGCCCTGGTGGAACACCTCATCCTGGGAGCAGATGCGGCCTAGATGGAGGAATTGGGAGTAGGGGATGGAGTCCTTACAGGAAGCATGGTGGGATGAAGAGCAGTCTAAAAAGCCACGGGAGTCAGTAGGTTTATAGTGGATGTCGGTCAGAAGTCTATCACCTGCGATGGAGATAGTGAGGTCAAGGAATGGTAGGGAAGTGTCGGAAATGGTCCAGGTGTATTTGAGTGCCGGATGGAAGTTAGTGGTGAAGCGGATGAAGTCAGTCAGTTGTGTGTGGGTGCAGGAGGTGGCACCAAAGCAATTGTCAATGTAGCAGAGGTAGAGGTAGGGGATGGGGCCCTGGTACGCCTCGAACAAGGATTGTTCGACGTACCCGACAATGAAGCAGGCATAGCTGAGGCCCATGCGCGTGCCCATAGCTACTCCTTGTATTTAGAGGAAATGGGAGGAGTCAAAAGAGAAGTTATTGAGGGATAAGGATCAACTCCGCTAGGCGGAGGAGAGTATCAGTGGACGGGTATAGGTTGCTTCTCCGGTCGAGGAAAAAACAGAGGGCTTTGAGACCATCCTGGTGGGGGATGGAGGTGTAGAGTGACTGGACGTCCATGGTGAAGATGAGAGGATGGGGGCCTAGAGAATGGAATGCGCGGAGACGACGGAGAGTGTCTGAGGTGTTTTAAACATAGGTAGGGAGGGATTTAACCAAGAGGGATAGGATGGAGTCAAGATATGTGGAAATGAGTTTGGTAGGGCACGAACAGGCAGAGACAATGGGTCTACCGGGATAGTCAGGTTTGTGGATTTTGAGAAGGTAAAATCGGGCCGTGCGGGACTGGGGAATGTTGAGGTTTGAGGCTCGTGGGGGCAGGGAGACGGAGTTGATGAAGTCGGTGATGGTGCTAGAGATAGTAGCCTGGTGCTCGTCAGTGGGGTCATGGTCCAGGAGTAAGAAGGAGGAGGTGTCCGAGAGTTGGCGCGTGGCCTCAGCTTTGTAGAGATCGACGCGCCAGACTACCATTGCACCTCCCTTGTCGGCGGGTTTGATAACCCAGTCTGGGTTGTTGCGGAGTGAGTCGATGGCAGTGCGTTCAGGAGGGGAGAGATCGGAGTGAGGCAGGGGAGTGGAGAAGTTGAGGCGGTTGATGTCGCGACGGCAGTTTTTGATAAAAAGTTCTAAAGCCGTAGGCCATGCGGGTGGGTCCATGAGGAGGGGACGTTGGAGACGGGAAAAGGGATCATCAATGAGGGGCGAGGACTCCTTCCCATGGAAGAACGCTGTGAGGCAGAGGAGATGGTAGAAGAGCTCCAAATCGTGGTGGGCGCGGAACTCATTGAGGTGGGGACGGAAGGGGACAAAGGTAAGACCTCTGCTGAGGACAGACCATTCGGTGTCACAGAGGGGGAGGTCAGGGGGGATGGTGAACACACTGCAAGGATGGGGGTTGGGACCGGAGGAAGGCAGGTGAGCGGACTGTGGCTGAGGCGATGTGTGGTGGGGGCATGGTGGGTGGTCAGGGAGGAGGGGGGTATGAAGACTGTGGTGTGGGTGGGGAAGAGCTGGGGTCACATAGTTTGAGGAGGATGGGGAAGACCCAGTGGAACAGGCTCTGAGGTTACCAGGGTTAGGGTGACTAGCACTAGGACCCAGCGCAGTCAAACCCGGGGGAGTGCGAATCTGCAGCGCTGAAGCTTCAGGCCCGGTGCTGAGTCCAGGCTGCAGGTTAGGCGACGGCTGCGGGCTGCTGGAGGGAGGGCGGTGGAGTGGCGAGGGTTGGCGGAATCGATGGTGGGAGTGCGCAAGGGGTAGAGTCCAGGTCGGCGGGCGGAGGGTGGGAGGTCCCTGTGGGCGGATGGTCGGTGGGGCGGCGTGGTTCGGCCAGCCCCGTGAGGCGACGAGGTGAGTAGGGCACGGTGCGGCGGCCATGTTCGGAGAGCCCCGGTCTGGCAGGAATGTTCGGTAGGTCCAATCCGGCGGCGATGTTAGATGGGCCTGGTGCGACGACCCATCTAACATCAGTTCCATAGGCTCAATTATTACTCTGGTTCTTAATTCCTCTATCCTGGGAAATAAGCACTGTGTATTCACCCTATTCCCCTCACTTTTCATACACCTCTATAAGATCACCCCTCAGCCTCCTGCACTCCAAGGAATAAAGTCCGAGCTTACCCAATCCCTCCCTGTAGCTCAAGTCCACGAGTCCTGGCAACATCATTATATTACCTCAGACGTTAGAGATACAACACGGAAAGGGGCCCTTCGACCCAACAAGTCCATGCCGACCAGTACACTATCACTATTCTCCATACACCAGGGGCAATTTTCATTAAAACCAATTAACTTACAAATCTGCATGTCTTTGGAGTGTGGGTGGAAACTTAAACCCACGCGGTCACATGGAGAAGGTACAAACTCCGAACAGACAGCATCCGTAGTCAGGATGGAACCCGGGTCTGTGGTGCTGTGAGGCAGCAACTCTACCGTTGCTCTACTGTGCCTGCACCCATGCAATGTGTAACACTGTGCATTGTGACATTCTTGTACCATAAAGGCACTTATAAAAATTATTTATTGATGCTGCCTGGTACACAATTCTCATCTCCAGTTTTTTTTTTTTACCATTTTTCAGATACGGGCAAATGTGAAACTTTGTTTCAAGCAAAATATAAGTAAAGAGGAGTTTGATTTGGAAGCCAGTAGACTCCTTGCTCATGATAATGGCAAGATATATGATTGCTTATTCCCTTTACCTTTGAGATATATCTGTACACTTATTGACTGAAAATAATGAGGTGACTTTGTACTCAGCAATTTGTCCTGGACCTGCCATGTCAAAGTAATGGCCAATGAAGCCTCCCACCGCCTCTGCTTCCTTAGAAGCCTTAGGAAGTTCGGCATGTCCCCAACAACTCTCACCAACTTCAACAGATGCACCGCAGAAAACATCTTATCAATGCTTGTATTCCCCCATGCAACCCTCCTTTTGTATTCATTCAAAATGTATCAAGGGTGCATCACAGCATGGTTTGGGAACAGCTCCATCGAAGAGCACAATAAATTGCACAAATCAACCTCCCTTCCACTGACTCCATGTACACTTCACACTACCTCAGCAAGGTTACCTGCATAATCAAGGTTGTGTCTCAACCCGGACTCTCCCTCTTCTCTCCTCTCCAATCTGGCAAGAGGTACAGAAGTGTGAAAACACACACCTCCAGATTCAGGGACAGTTTCTTCCCAGCTGTTACCAGGCAACTGAACCATCCTACCACCAACTGGAGAGCGATACTCCCACTAAGGGGAGTAGGAGGCAACCGTGGCTGACAAGAGAAGTTAGGGATAGAATAAAACTTAAAGAAAAGATGTATAACACAGCAAAGAGTAGCCGGAAACCAGAGGATTGGGAAACTTTCATAGGACAACAGAAGGATACAAAACGGGCAATATGGGCTGAAAAGATGAAGTATGAAGGGAAGCTGGCCACGAATATAAAGAAGGACAGTAAAAGCTTCTTTAGATATGTTAAGGGAAAAAGAGTTGCAAAGTCAAATGTGGGTCCCTTGAAGGCAGACACGGGTGAAATTATTATGGGCAACAAGGAAATGGCAGAAGAGTTGAATAGGTACTTCGGATCTGCCTTCACTAAGGAAGACACAAACAATCTCCCAGATGTACTGGAGGACAGAGGATCTAAGGGGGCAGAGGAACTGAAAGAAAATGTCATTAGGCGAGAAATAATATTGGGTAGGCTAATGGGACTGTAGGATGATAAATCCCCTGGGCCTGATGGTCTGCATCCCAGGGTCCTCAGAGAGGTGGCTCTAGAAATAGTGGACGCATTGATAATCATTTTCTGTGGATTCAGGATCAGTTCCTGTGGATTGGAGATAGCTAATGTTATCCCATTTTTCAAGAAAGGAGTGAGAGAGAAAACGGGAATTACAGACCAGTTAGCCTGACTTCAGTGGTGGGAAAGATGCTGGAGTCAATTATTATAGAGGCAATAATGGGGCACTTGGATAGCAGTAAAAGGATTAGTCCAAGTCAACATGGATTTATTAAAGGGAAATCTTCTGGAATTTTTTCAGGCTGTGACAAGTAAAATGGATGAAGGGGTGCCAGTGGATGCAGTGTATCTAGACTTTCAGAAAGCCTTTGATAAGGTCCCGCACAGGAGACTGGTGACTAAAATTAGAGCACATGGTATTGGGGGTAGGGTGTTGACATGGATAGAAAATTGGTTGGCAGACCGGAAGTAAAGAGTAGGAGTGAACGGGTCCTTTTCAGAATGGCAGGCAGTGGCGAGTGGAGTGCCGCAAGGCTCGGTATTGGGGCCGCAACTGTTTACCATAAATATTAATGATTTGGAAGAAGGAATTAGGAGCAACACTAGCAAGTTTGCGGATGACACAAAGCTGGGTGGCAGTGTGAACTGTGAAGAGGATGTTAGGAGGTTGCAGGGTGACCTGGACAGGTTGAGTGAGTGGGCAGATACAGTATAATATAGATAAATGTGAGGTTATCCACTTTTGCGGCAAAAACAAGGGGGCAGATTATTATCTCAATGGGGTTAGGTTAGGTAAGGGGGAGGTGCAGCGAGACCTGGGCGTCCTTTTACACCGGTCACTGAAAGTTGGCTTACACGTACCGCAGGCAGTGAAGAAAGTTAATGGAATGTTGGCCTTCATAACAAGAGGATTTCAGTATAGGAGTAAAGAGGTTCTTCTGCAGTTGTATTGGGCTCTGGTGAGACCACATCTGGAGTATTGTGTACAGTTTTGGGCTCCTAATTTGAGGAAGGACATGCTTGTTCACCAGATTGATCCCTGGGATGGCGGGACTGTCATATGAGGAACGATTGAAAAGACTAGGCTTGTATTCACTGGAGTTGAGAAGGATGAGGGGGTATCTTATAGAAACATATAAAATTATAAAAGGTAGATACAGGAAAAATGTTCCCAATGTTGGGCGAGTCCAGAACCAGAGGCCATAGTCTTAGAATAAAGGGGAGGTTATTTAAGACTGAGGTGAAACAAAACGTTTTCACCCAGAGAGTTGTGAATTTATGGAACTCCCATGGGCAGTGGAGGCCAAATTACTGGATGGATTTAAGAGAGAGTTGGATAGTGCTCTAGGGGCTAGTGGAGTCAAGGGATATGGGGAGAAGGTAGGCACGGGTTATTGGAAGGGGACGATCAGCCATGATCACAATGAATGGCAATGCTGGCTCAAAGGGCCGAATGGCCTCCTCCTGCACCTATTTACTATGTTTCTATGATACCAGAGGATCTGGTCTAACAGAGGAACTGAAGGAAATCCACATTAGGCAGGAAATGGTGTTGGATAGACTGATGGGACTGAAGGCTGATAAATCCCCAGGGCCTGATGGTCTGCATCCCAGGGTACCTAAGGAAGTGGCTCCAGAAATCGTGGATGCATTGGTGATAATTTTCCAATGTTCTATAGACTCAGGATCAGTTCCTGTGGATTGGAGGGTAGCTAATGTTATCCCACTTTTAAGAAAGGCGGGAGAGAGAAAACGGGGAATTATAGACCAGTTAGCCTGACATCGGTGGTGGGGAAGATGCTGGAGTCAATTATAAAAGATGAGAGCCGTACATTTGGATAGCCGTAACAGGATCGGTCCGAGTCAGCATGGATTTACGAAGGGGAAATCATGCTTGACTAATTTTCTGGAATTTTTTGAAGATGTAACTAGGAAAATGGACAAGGGAGAGCCAGTTGTTGTATTGTACCTGGACTTTCAGAAAGCATTTGATAAGGTCCCACATAGGAGATTAGTGGGCAAAACTAGGGCACATGGTATTGCGGGTAGAGTGCTGACATGGATAAAGAAGTGGTTGGCAGACAGGAAACAAAGAGTAGGGATTAACGGGTCCCTTTCAGAATGGCAGGCAATGACTAGTGGGGTAGCACAAGGCTCGGTGCTGGGACCGCAGCTATTTACAATATACATCAGTGATTTGGATGAAGGGATTCAAAGTAACATTAGCAAATTTGCAGATGACACAAATCTGGGTGGCAGTGTGAACTGAGGAGGATGCTATGAGAATGCAGGGTGACTTGGACAGGTTTGGGCAGTGGGCAGATGCATGGCAGATAATGTTTAATGCGGATAAATGTGAAGTTATCCACTTTGGTAGCAAAAACAGGAAGGCAGATTACTATCTAAATGGCGTCGTTGGGAAAAGTGGAAGTACAACGGGATCTGGGAGTCCTTGTACATCAGTCTATGAAAGTAAGTATGCAGGCACAGCAGGCAGTGAAGAAAGTGAATGGCATGTTGGCCTTTATAACAAGAGGAATCGAATATAGGAGCAAAGAGGTCCTTCTGCAGTTGTACAGAGCCCTAGTGAGACCACACCTGGAGTATTGTGTGCAGTTTTGGTCCCCTAATTTGTGGAAGGACATTCTTGCTATTGAGGGAGTGCAGCGTTGGTTTACAAGGTTAATTCCCGGGATGGCGGGACTGTCATATGCTGACAGAATGAAGTGGCTGGGCTTGTACACTCTGGAGTTTAGAAGGATGAGAGGGTATCTCATTGAAACATATAAGATTGTTAAGGGCTTGGATGCACTGGAGGTAGGAAACATGTTCCTGGTGTTGGGGGAGTCCAGAACCAGGGGCCATAGTTTAAGAATAAGGAGTAAGCCATTTAGAACGGAGACAAGGAGACACTTTTTCTCACAGAGAGTGGTGAGTCTGTGGAATTCTCTGCCGCAGAGGGCGGTGGAGGCAGATTCTCTGGATGCTTTCAATAGAGAGCTAGATAGGGCTCTTAAAAATAGCGGAGTCAGGGGATATGAGGAGAAGGCAAGAACGGGGTACTGATTGGGGGTGATCAGCCATGATCACATTGAATGGCGGTGCTGGCTCGAAGGGCCAAATGGCCTACTCCTGCACCTATTGTCTATTGTCTTTTGTCATTGGAGACCCTCGGACTACCATTACTTGGACATTACTGGACATTATCTTGCACTAAATGTTATTTCCTTTATCATGTATCTACACTGGATGGCTGGATTGTAATCATGTATTGTCTTTCCACTGACTGGTTAGCACACAACAAAAGCTCTTCACTGTACCTTTGTACACATGACAATCAACTAAGCTACAGTATTTTCCAAGGGAAACAGGTGACCTCCAGGGATGTATAAAGTGTTATTGTATCGTAATACAGTAATTTAAATCAGCTGGAGTAAACTTGATGAACAACTCACCAGACTGATGAGGTATGTTCTCTCTCTGTGCATGTGGGGAATCACTGTGAAATATATTTAGCTAATATTCAGCTCAACATCCGAAATGTTCGGATACTTTAGGTGAACATTGTCGACCGTGAGGCTAAAGGTAGCAAGGACAGTCTCACTGCAGCCAAATCCCTAAATGATTGGAGACAATAGATTCAGTAATAACTTTTTTAATTGAATTAGATTTGTACATGAAAAGCAAATAATTTTGAGACAGCAGGGAAAAGTGACGGGGTTGCTCATGTTTTTTTTGCATTGACAACGGTTTTGGTCTTGGATGAGCACAGACTTGTTTTATAAACTGTGGTGGATTAAGCATGAAATTATTAAAGGAAAAACTCATTTTTGTTTTGCAGTGCATTTTCATAATGACTTCTTGCTTGTGATCCTCACGAGATGTCAGATTATGGTTTCGGCTCCAGGTAAATGATTTTAATATTTTCTGCAAAAATACCCAATACTTATCTGTTTTAGTGCTTCTCCTGACTCATGCTGTGTCATTATTCCTCTGCTTACGGACTTTCGTCTTCTAATTGAGATGTGGCGAATTTAAATTCTCATCGATTTTTTCAAATCCCTCCCTGTTTTTGCTTCTCTATTCAACCTTTACATTTGTAACTCCTCCCATTCTGGCCGCCTCATTTTGCAGTGATCTTATGTTTCTTACAAAATGATGCATGAACATTTACCACATTATTTAATAAAATGGAGGAAAGTCCTTCTGCCCCGCTCTTGGGTGGAGACTGACAATAAGTGAATGATATACTGTAAGTGGTGTTGTTAGCTGAATTAACAGGGTAAAGGCTAGTGAATATCAATAGGTATATCTGGGAGATGTAACAAAGATCATCCTGAAGAAGGATCCCGACCGGAAATGTCACCTATCCATGTTCTCCATGGATGTTGCCTGAGCCGCTGAGTTACTCCGGCAGTGTGTCTCTTTTTTGTTAAACCAGCGGGTGCAGTTCCTTGTTTCTACTTCTATTTCAACTAGCCATTTCTCTGTTCTCTCAGCTAACACCTGCACGCGTAGCATTCAATGCTCCCAGTCTCCACCCTTCATAAGTGATAAAACAGAATTTGTTCATTCGGCTCATCAACTTTACTCCGATCATGGCTGATCCATCTCTCCCTCCTAACCCCATTCTCCTGCCTTCTCTCCAGAACCACTAACACCTGTACTAATCTAGAATCTATCTATCTCTGCCTTAAAAATATCTATTAACAGCCTCCACAGCCTTCTGTGGCAATGAATTCTATAGATTCACCATCCTCTTGGTGACTAAATTAATTCCTCCTCATCTCCTTCCTAAAGGAACATCTTTTAATTCTGAGGCTATGACCTATGGACCTACACTCTCCCACCAGTGAAAGCATCCTCTCCACATCCACTCAATTCAGGCATTTCACTATTTGGTAAGTTTCAATGAGGTTAGAAACATAGAAACATAGAAATTAGGTGCAGGAGTAGGCCATTCGGCCCTTCGAGCCTGCACCGCCATTCAATATGATCATGGCTGATCATCCAACTCAGTATCCCGTACCTGCCTTCTCTCCATACCCTCTGATCCCCTTAGCCACAATGGCCACATTTAACTCCCTCTTAAATATAGCCAATGAACTGGCCTCGACTACCCTCTGTGGCAGAGAGTTCCAGAGATTCACCACTCTCTGTGTGAAAAAAGTTCTTCTCATCTCGGTTTTAAAGGATTTCCCCCTTATCCTTAAGCTGTGACCCCTTGTCCTGGACTTCCCCAACATCGGGAGCAATCTTCCTGCATCTAGCCTGTCCAACCCCTTAAGAGTTTTATAAGTTTCTATAAGATCCCCTCTCAATCTCCTAAATTCTAGAGAGTATAAACCAAGTCTATCCAGTCTTTCTTCATAAGACAGTCCTGACATCCCAGGAATCAGTCTGGTGAACCTTCTCTGCACTCCCTCTAGGGCAATAATGTCCTTCCTCAGATTTGGAGACCAAAACTGTACGCAATACTCCAGGTGTGGTCTCACCAAGACCCTGTACAACTGCAGTAGAACCTCCCTGCTCCTATACTCAAATCCTTTTGCTATGAAAGCCAACATACCATTCGCTTTCTTCACTGCCTGCTGCACCTGCATGGCTACTTTCAATGACTGGTGTACCATGACACTCAGGTCTCGCTGCATCTCCCCTTTTCCTAGTCGGCCACCATTTAGATAATAGTCTGCTTTCCTGTTTTTGCCACCAAAATGGATAACCTCACATTTATCCACATTATACTGCATCTGCCAAACATTTGCCCACTCACCCAGCCTATCCAAGTCACCTTGCAGTCTCCTAGCATCCTCCTCACAGCTAACACTGCCCCCCAGCTTAGTGTCATCCGCAAACTTGGAGATATTGCCTTCAATTCCCTCATCCAGATCATTAATATATATTGTAAATAGCTGGGGTCCCAGCACTGAGCCTTGCGGTACCCCACTAGTCACTGCCTGCCATTGTGAAAAGGACCCGTTTACTCCTACTCTTTGCTTCCTGTTTGCCAGCCAGTTCTCTATCCACATCAATACTGAACCCCCAATGCCGTGTGCTTTAAGTTTGTATACTAATCTCTTATGTGGGACCTTGTCGAACGCCTTCTGGAAGTCCAGATACACCACATCCACTGGTTCTCCCCTATCCACGCTACTAGTTACATCCTCGAAAAATTCTATAAGATTCGTCAGACATGATTTACCTTTTGTAAATCCATGCTGACTTTGTCCAATGATTTCACCACTTTCCAAATGTGCTGCTATCCCATCTTTAATAACTGACTCTAGCAGTTTCCCCACTACCGATGTTAGACTAACTGGTTCCCCCTTAATCCTTCTAAACTCCAGCGAATAGAGGCCCAGTGCCATTAAACGCTCATCATATGCTAACCCACTCATTCCTGTCACCTTATTTCACAGGAGCAGTGTTGCGGGACTTTCCTCTATTTTATTAAATCATGTGGGGAATGTGGCACGTGCCATGCATTTTGTTCACATTAAATTGCCTTGATCTGATAGTCAGCTGCTGTTAAATGTCCTGTGCCACCCGCATGATAATTTTATCAATAGCATTCGTAAAGACTACGAGTGACTCTTAAGAAATGAAGCCAACTCATACTGCCTTTGTACTGTTCACGTTACAGAAGGTATGTCCTCTCTACTATGGAACAGTCAATCAGCTGCTAAACCCGGTAAATATAAAAGCAAAAATAAGTTCCCAGCCCTCCGAGCAAAGTTTGAAGTGAGTTACTTTGAAGCCGACAATTTTTGGCTACTTGCTGAGCTCGTTTTGGAAGACGTTTTGGTAAAATTATTTCAGTTTCACGTAATTAAAAAGAACAAACTAAAGGCTCCTGATACTCCGTGGATGTAATGATGTAATGTTGTCGGCATGGGCAAGTTGAGTCTGTTTCCACTGTATGACTATAACGGGGTGATTCAGGGCAAAAAAAGCATGCAAAAGAAGAAAGTGTTATTATGTTTTTATCTGCATTGTGTTACCAATGATCACTAAATAAAAATCTTTACAGTTTAAATATTAAAAGCCGCAGATTGTAGTCACCCACCATATCTCCATCTCAGTTATGTAGTTGGAGGCTTTATTTGGTTTCCAGGCCTGGAGGATGGGGAGACAAAAAATCTTATTAATTAATTTAATGTGTTTATGGAGGTGTGCTTGTTTTAATGCGTTTTGGTTAGTTAGTTTTGGTTAACTAGTTTTTTTTCCAATTATTTACATCAACTTTTAAAATAATTAACATCGGTAATTACAACCAAAACATGCTCTGATGATGACTATTTAACCCAATCCGTGGCTTTTAAAGATAGAAAGACTCACATTTTCATGGCCGAATCACATCCCTTTCAGGGTATTTTCAAGGTGGAGAGTGACAGACACTTGATGGGTTGGGCTATCAAGAGTTATGGGGAGAAGGGAGGAGAATGGTGTTGAGAGGGAAGGATAGATCAGCCATGATTGAATGGTGCAGTTGACTCGATGGGCTGAATGGTCTAATCCTGCTCCTTGAACTTATGATTAATGTTTCTGAGCATCAGAGGCTCCTGAGGAAAAGACAATGCTGGAGTAACTCAGTGGTCAGTGGCATCCCTGGAAAGTATGGATAGGTGGTGTTTCGGGTCTGGATCCTTTTTCAGACTGATTGCAGGTTTGGGAGGAAGGAAGCCAGAAGAGTGGAGGGGCAGGACAAAGCATGGTAGGTCACAGGTGAACACAGGCGAGGCAGGTTAGTGATGGGTAGATGGTTGGACAAAGGCCAGAGATGAACACGTACAAGGAGTGAAATAAAAGGATTAGTGAGTTGCGAATTGTGAAGCTAGAGGATTTACGAGGTTCGAGTTGTGTTGAAATGGAGGGGGAGGGGGAGATGGGTGCAAGATGGGCTCAGGGGAGGGGGGAGGGATCTTGCTATAGTCAGGGGATGGTGAATCTGTGCAATTCATTGCCACAGGAGGCTGTGAGGTTTAAGTCAATGGATATTTTAAGGCAGATTCTTGTTTAGACAGGTGACAGAGGTTATGGAGGTGAATTTAGGAGGGAGAGTTAGATCAGCCATGATTGAACGGTGGAGTAGACATGAGGGGCAGAATGACCTAATTCTGTTCCTAGCCCTATGAACTCATACCTTGTAGCCTGATTCATGGGTACAGAAGATTAATAGTAAGATTAAACGAGAACTTACCAGTTTGAAGTTTGATCCTTATTTTATGAGGAGTAACGTTGAGGGATTACGTGAAGACCCCGTCCAGTACGCATGCGTGTCAATCTTCAAAGCAGCGGTGTGAAATCACAGAAAACAGTTGTTGAACTGATCATAGTAAGATAAGAGAACCATAATACCAGCTGAACTTTATGATAGAGGGCTGGGAGCAGAGGGCACGTAATCCCTCAACGTTACTCCTCATAAAATAAAGATCAAACTTCAAACTGGTAAGTTCTCGTTTAATCTTACTATTTTACTTCGGAGTCACGTGAGTGACTACGTGAAGATTTTAAAGCTCTGTGATTTCATGCCGTGGAACCGAGTCCAGGCGTCATACACTGCATCAGTAGGCCAATGATGAGTCAACATTAAGAATGCATTCAGACATGACATAGATATAGATATGTTGATGCTATTAATGAATAATAGTGGTAATAGTAACCTCCCTCAACCTGGAGGAAGTATGAACCATACCTAACATAGAGTTGGCAAATACCCCTGATCTGGCCATAGGTTTATTCTGAATATTTGGACAGATCAATAGTTTGACCATCCTGCAACTGCTAGCATGTGGTCCATCCCTGCTGCTGAGGTAAAGCGGTCCTGGTGGAGTGAGACTCAATGTCAATGTACACTCCTGTATATGCCAGACCCATATAACCATCTGGAGAAGGTTCGTAGTGATTTGTTCTAACAAGATTTTATGTAACTAATAATATTGCTGTCAGTCTATAAGGCTCTTAGGAACCTTGACATACTGGTGTAAATGCGTGATCACACGCAACCCAAGGTCCATGGGATATGCAACTAGTTTGGTCTTTTGTCCCTGTCTAATCTGCTTGATTAATCATAAACAAAACATGTTATTATAGCCCACAGATATGATCATCCTATCCAGTGTTGCAATGACTGGACCCATAGCGCTGTACTCAATGCCATGGCGTAATCACTAGTATGTGAGTATGACCATGGGCAGGGATGTTGCTGATGCCCATCGGTGAAGTGACTTAGTACAATGTTAACAACCCATATCTCTGCGTCCCTAAGCCTGGGAGGTTTTAAGCTGACGATACCTTCAATCTCTGGATATCAGAGGGTGAGACCGGACAGAGTGGTTTATGTACTCATCAGCCAAATGAATAGGAGGTACTTATGGCACAGTAATGGAATAGTAACAATGTTATAATCCCATAAAACTGAATTTTTATGTGCCGAGTTAAACATAAGGAAGCATAAACAATGCTTCCCATCTCTATTGCTGCTATTTGGTGCTATCCCTGCAATCTGTTGTGAGCACTCTTAACGCTTATGGTTTGACAACCCGAGCCGCAGAAACGATCTCTCAGAGTCTGTAAGTCTATGATTGATATATCATGCAGAGGAAGGTTTCAACATCACAACTGAAACAGGATCTTTTTATCCGGAATTAACCATGTAAGGTTTTATGTTCATTCTTAGCCTCAGCAGGAGCCATAGTTGTATAACCCAGGCAGGCACTATGAAAACCCGGAAGTGGGAATCTTGCTGAATTTTGCAAGACCCGTCTATTGAGGCCAAATGGAGGAAGACATAAAGGAACATTCCTTCCTAGTGTAGCGAGAATGCACCCTTCGCCACTGTATGCCTCGTTCATCGTTGATTGAGCCTGGATGCAAGCAACTCAATAGTTAGTGTTCTATCAATCCACATTGTCATTATATACTTTGTGATCACACATTCATTCTGTGTTGTCATTGATTTTGCATAATAATACACTAGTGCTAAATGCAGTTTGGTAAAACTATCACCGGATACTTTGATTTGATTGTACCTTTGTGATTAACATATACCACCACCAAAGTGTATCACCTTGGACTTGTGCATGCCGTATATGCATATCCACACACCCTTTAATGCACAGAATGCACCTGGTATCCATTGGCAGTTGATACCATGACTGAACACTTGATAACTCATGCTAATCCCATCTGCCTCCGTAACTAGAGATGGTATTAGTAAATTACCCATCTTTGGGCAATAGCATCAGTTTGGAAATGACTGAAGATTTACGGATAAGAGGTTTTAGTGGAGCAAAGCTGTCCATCATTGTGACTTTGATTGTTTCAGCTAAAAATAGCAGAGGTCTAATCTTTTGTCTCAGAGCTGATCCCAGACCAATAAATGGATGATTGTATCCCAACAATCAATAGTTTCAGTTGGTATCAACTTAATTTAAATTTAACTGGACGGGTGAGAACCAATTCCTCAAATATAGCTATGTGGCTGATAAGGCTAATTTAGTAAAATAGAGTATGTTCAATATCATCCAGATTGGCCATGCTACTTATTTGTTAGCTCTGTGCAGCCGAAGCACTGATAGTAGTGATTTGGTAAATGATCTGGAAACTGGAGTTAGCCCATTGTAACGCAGCTGAGTGAATCGTTGCCTCATCCAGTTAAATTTCAAATATCTTCAACCCTATGAGCGGAAATGATCACATGGAAGTTATTCAGAATAATAATTATAATAATAATAATATCTTTTATTGTCATTGCACGTCAGTGCAACGAGATTTAGTGTGCAGCTCCACTGATGTACAAGAAAGGTAAATAAATACAATACATAAATAAGCAAGCTGAATTGATTGACGTGACCATCTGAGGGAGACTGTCCAAAGGGGGTGGGTGGGGGGGCACTCATTAGGGCCGGTTCAGAGCCGCTATAGCTCTTGGGGAAAAAACTGTTCCCGAGTCTGGAGGTTCGGGCGTAGAAGGCCTTGTAACGTCTGCCGGAGGGAAGTAGTTGAAACAGACCGTGGCAGGGGTGTGATGAGTCCTTATGGATGCTGAGGGCCTTCCTGAGGCACCGCGTGTGGTAGATGCCCTCCAAGGCTGGTAGCTCTGTCCCGATGATCCACTGCGCTCTGTTGACGACGCGCTGAAGAGCTCTCCTCTCCGCCTCCGTGCAGCTGAGATACCACACAGAGATGCCATACGTTAGTATGCTCTCTGTGGTGCAGCGGTAGAACGTTGTCAGCAGCTGTTGGGGCAGACCAGTCTTTTTTTAATGTCCTCAGGAAGAACAGTCGTTGCTGTGCCTTCTTGACCAGCACGGCAGTGTTCGTGGACCATGTGAGGTCTTCTGAAAAGTGGGTGCCCAGAAACTTAAAGCTGGACACTCTCTCCACACTTTCCCCGTAAATGGAGATTGGGGCGTATTCTCCAGAATGGGACCTCCTGAAGTCAATAATCAGCTCCTTGGTCTTGGAGGTGTTTAGTGCCAAGTTGTTATTGGCGCACCAGTCCGCCAGGTTCTGCACCTCTGCTCTGTAGTTTGTTTCATCACCGTTGGTGATCAGCCCAATCACTGTTGTGTCGTCTGCAAACTTCACGATGGTGTTGGTGTCGAATGCAGGGACACAGTCGTGAGTGAAGAGGGAGTAGAGCATGGGGCTTAGTACACAACCCTGTGGTGTGCCGGTGCTCGGGGTGATGGTGGAGGACAGGTGCGGGCCCAGTCTCACTGCCTGCGGTCGCTCCGTGAGAAAGTTCAGGATCCAAGCGCATATCGGTGAGCTGAAGCCTAGCTGGTGGAGTTTGGTGGTGAGCTAGGTGGGGATGACCGTATTGAATGCAGAGCTATAGTCAATGAAGAGCATCCTCTATACTGCACATGTGGGTTGGGGCTGTTGACAATGATCAGTCCACATCCCATTCTTGTGAGCCTTGTCTTGAAAGGCAACTCCAACCATACCTGTGTGCAGTATAAACTAATCTAGTTTTATCCCAAACCAGTGTAAATATTCAAACCAGTTTAATATTCCCAACTTGTATCCGTGACAGGAGACATCATCGATGAGGTTCCATACCTTTATCCGAATGGGAGGACTTATGCAACCCGACCCAGGAGCTGCGTCAAACATATGTGCATGATTTTACATCTGCTCCTGGGAGGTAGAGGAGCTTGAGTATGAGGTTGGTACATCTTCCAGGAAGGCCGTTCTGGGCTGTGGCCTAAAAAAGACCTTTGTCCTGGTTGTACGGCCTTCAAGCTTTCACCAGCTTCAGTTCATCGTGGTTTGCTGGTGGGTGCGTAGGGGTGCTGCCGTCGAAGATGTGAGGTCTTGCGTGATGATGTGGTCTTTCTGAACCCGATGGCCACTCGTCGAGCTCCTGCTGCTGGTAGTGTTGTTCCTGCACCCCCTGCACACTTGTGGTTTCTTCAGCCAAACCCCTGTCTTCAGTCAGCCCAGAAGTGATTCCTAATGCTCCCCTCTGTCGAGGGAGATGCATTATGCAGCCCTCAATAAGGTGCTGCCATGGGCGTCCCAGGACCCCCTGGTGACTAGGCTCCATATACCGGAGCATGTCACATTGGAGCTTCTGATCCATCAACCGCTTCATGCGGGATATGCAATCACAGTTGCTCCGGCCGGCGGTGAGTCCTCCGCAGTCAGTCTGGATGCGGTCCATTCCTGTAACATATTCTCACAAAATAGCGCAAAACGCCCTTCGAGTAAGGAATTTACCTGCATGTCCTTTTAAAACTTTCTGCTGCGGGGCAACGCTCCTCCCGAGCCTGGTCTCGTGGTCGTGCTTTGTTACAGCTGGGGTTCCTCTGTGGTCCTTGTAGAAACACTTCCATTGCGGGTTATTTCTCCCCCGAGCTTTTTCTCCGCGGTCCCTTATAACAGGGCTTCTCCACGATGTTCTCCAGTTGGGGCTTTCTTCCCTCCCCCCCGCCCCCCGCGATCTGGGTATCCCCGCAGTAACTGCAGCCGGGATATCCCCGCGGTCCCTATCAAAGGGATAGCCGCGATTTACAAAGTCGAGGGGCGGGTATATGAAGCCGCTGGTTTAACTGCCAGCGGCACAGTACTTACTGCCGTCCGCTCCTCGCATCCCGCAGTCTACGGAGCGGGTTCTCAGGTCGCTCCCCGTATTCCACGGTCTCCGGAGCGGCTGTCCCGGTAACCCCGGCATCAATATGAAGCCGCTGGCACCACCGCCAGCGGCTCGAAGGTGAATCCACCGCCGTCCGCTCCCCATTTCCCGCGGTCTCCGAAGCGGCTGTCCAGGTGTCCCCGGCACCAATATGAAGCCGCTGGCTCCACTGCCAGCGGCTCAAAGGCGAATCCGCCGCCATCCGCTCCCCGCTTCCCGCGGTCTACCGAGCGGGTTCTCCACCAATGTGAAGCCGCTGGTTTTACTGCCAGCGGCTCAAAGGTGAATTTGCCGCCGCTTGCTACCCGCATTCCGCGGTTCCGAGCGCCTAGGTCCGTGGGCGGGATCCCCCGTGACCGGGGTTCCCTGAAGTCCGAGACTGGGGTTTCCCCTCCGTCCCGACTTAGCCCCGGACTTTTAGCAGCACCTCTAAGTAGAGGTTCGTGCAAGAAGATTTTAAAACCTGAAAGTATTTTTTTTTTTAAACTTACCTCAGGTCTGTTGCAGGCAGGAGAATCACGTGCACCCTGCCAGTCGTCACGCAATGCGATAGACGATATGTTACGCATGCGTACAGGACGGGGTCTTCACGTAGTCACTCACGTGACTCCGAAGTAAAATAGGAATGGGCCTCCACAGGTCAGTACATGTGGGCAGTGACCCAGATCGAGCAACATTCAGCCAAACATTGCCCTGGTCCATCTACAATGGAGATAATGTTAGAATTGCTTATAAATAGCAAATTTGGAATAACATTGTACTTGATCGTTTTTTGTCAAGTTAATGCCAGGATCAGATCCCGTTCATATTTCATGAAGCTTTTTGCTGAAGTGCTTGCATCTTCCTCCAGCATCGTTTCCAAGCACAGAACCCTTTGTCTGGGATACAAAACTTTGTGATGAAGGATGCCCAAGAGGAGGATAATGTGAAATTTTGCACTCACACCATGGTGCTTCCCACTAGAAGGCAATTAGAAGGCCGGATGATCGTAACAGCATTTGAATGTGGGTTGGATAATGTTTCTGAAGATGCGGTGGTGGCAGTGGTGCATACATTGGAGGTATTGCATTAATGTTCAGTTTTATTTCATTACAAACATATTTAGGTTCTTGTTCACTTAACCCGAGTTGCATCCTGCTATACTGCAGCATCATCTGTCTCCTATGTACAAGCAGTAAAGCTGGGCAGCACAGTGGCGCAGTAGTAGAGTTGCTGCCTTACAGCGCCAGAGACCCAGGTTCGATCCTGACCACAGGTGCTGTCCGTACAAAGTTTGCACCTTCTCCCCGTGACCATGTGGGTTTTCTCCGGCTGCCCCAGTTTCCTCCCACACTCCAAAGACGTCCATTTTTGTAGGTTAACCTGGCTGCAGTAAATTGTCTCTAGTGTGCAGGATAGTATTCGTGTATGGGGTGATTGTTGGTCAACGCTGACTCGGTGGGCAAAATGGCCTGTTTATGTGTTGTATCTCTAAACTAAACTAAATAAATCTACGTTTTCTTCACCTGGGTGCTGGGAAGACCAAAGTTATGACTTTAGTTCGCCGCCACAGGTTCTTTTAAATTGTCACCAATTCCATCCTTCTCTCTGGTAACCATGTGACAGTTAACCTGACTGTTGGGGATGTTGTTACCCTGGTTAAACTGAATTTGTAGGCAGGAACTGAAGGTGCTGGTTAAACTGAACTTGGACTTTGAACCGTATATCCCTGTCATCATTGCCGACATTTTTCCCTAATATTGCCTCATTCCATCTCAACTCATCTCATCTGCTATCTCTTTGTAACACTTAGACCTGGTATTCCAAATTGTTTCTGGATAAATGGAAACACAAGGAACTGCAGATGCTGGTTTACAAAAATAGACACAAGGTGCTGGAGTAAATCAGCGGGTCAGGCAGCTTCACTGGATAACAGGGGGAAGTGACATTTTGGGTCTGAACAACAGTCCCGTCCTGAAATGTCACCTATTCATTTTCACCAGAGATGCTGCCTGTCCCACTGTTTCCAGCAATGTTTTGGAATTAACTCTATCTTCTACCCTCTAAGTTAATCTATTATCAGCATACTAACGTGTACATGATCCTGATAACTCATCAGCTCACTGTTAACCACTTTGATTTGAGATTTGAAAAATAAGGGGCAACCTCATTGAAACATATATAGTAGTGAAAGGCTTGGATCGAGTGGATGTGGAGAGGATGTTTCCATGAGTGGGAGAGTCTAGGACTAGAGGCCATAGCCTCAGAATTAAAGGATGTTATTTTAGGAAGGAAATGAGGGGAAATTTATTTAATCAGAGGGAGGTGAATCTGGAATTCTTTACCACAAAGGCAGTGGAGGCCAAATCAGTGGATATTTTTAAGGCAGAGAGATAGATTCTTGATTAGTACAAGTGTCAGAGGTTATGTGGAGAAGGCAGGAGAATGGGGTTAGGAGAGAGAGATAGATCAGCCATGATGGGCCGAATGGCCTAATTCTACAATCACTTATGGCCATATGATTTTAAAGATCCTACTCTTGTTCTAATCTCCCTTTTCCAATAATTCTAATGAGCCTTGCAGACTCCTTCAGTTACAGCTTATAGTCACACAGTCACGAGTTATACAGTGTGGAAACAGGCCCAACTTGGCCACACCGGCCAACATGTCCCACGTGCCTGCGTTTGGTCCATATCCCTCCAAGCCTGTCCTATCCATGTACCAGTCCTATCCATGTACCTGTCTAACTGCTTCTTAAACTTCAAATACCTCCTCTGGCAGCTTGTTCCATACACACACCACCCTTTGTATGAAAAAGTTACCCCTCAGATTATATTAAATCTTTTCCCCTTCACCGTAAACCTATGTCCTCTGGTCTTAGATTCCCCTATTCTGGGCGAGAGTCTCTGTGCATCTACCCGACCTAGTCTTCTCATGATTTTATACACCTCTATAAGATCATCCCTCATCCTCCTGCGTTTCAGGGACTAGAGTCCCAGCCTACTCAACCTCTCCCTGTAGATCAAACCCTCGAGCCCTGTCAACATCCTTATAAAACTTCTCTGTACCCTTTCCTATAGCATGGTGCCCAGAACTGAACACAATACTCTAAATATTTGGTCTTTGGTCATCTTCAATTTGAATCACTGATATGGTAACTGTTACTTATATTAAGTTTTCTTTTCTCAGTGCTGTTAAGGCAAGCTTGCACTGCAAGATGTAATGAATAGCTCTGACCTCAGCGCAAGAGACCCGGGTTTGATCCTGACCTCCGATGCTATCTGTGTGCAGTTTGCACGTTCACCCTGTGGTTTTCCACCAGGTGTTCCGGTTTCTTCCCACATCTCTAAGACGTGTGGATTTGTAGGATATTTGGCCCTCTCTAAAGAGCCTCCAGTGTGTAGGGAGTGGATGAGAAAGTCGGATAACATGGAACTAGTGTGATCGATGGTTGGTGTGAAGATAGTGGGCTGAAGGGCTTGTTTCCATGCTGTATCTCTAAAACTAATGTCCACCAATTTACTTTTGTTAATTACTTCCAGCATGTTTATTGCCGCGATTTCTTGGTGAAAGTGACTTCTTGGGAATTGCTGGGGATTTTGAAGCTATTGTGAGGGGAACACAATATGCATGGTGCGTAGGAAAGCTGTTCCTGGTGTCAACGTCTGTACATCTGTGAGACCAAGCGCAGGCTCGACGATTGTTTCGCTGAACACCTCCGACAGTCTGCCTTAACCGACCTGATCTTGCGGTTGCTCAACACTTTAACTCCCCCTCCCATTCCCAATGTGACCTTTTTGGCCTGGGCCTCCTCCAGAATGAGCTCCAGCACAAATTGGAGGAACAGCACCTCATATTTCGCTTTGGTAGCTTACACCCAAGCGGTATGAACATTGACTTCTCTAATTTCAAATCGCCCTTTCTTTCCCTCTCTCTCCATCCCCTTCCCCTTCCCAGTTCTTAAACCTTACTGTCTCTGACTACATACTATCTCTGTCTCACTCACTCCCTTGACATCAGTCTGGAGAAGGGTATCGACCCAAAATGTCGCCCATTTCTTCTCTCCAGAGATGCTGCCTGTCCTGCTGAGTTACTCCAGCATTTTGTGTCTACAATATGCAGGGTAATAATTCACAGTTACTTACATAGCAGACAACACAATGGAGTGGGAGGATGCCAAGAGTGCTGTGATCCATAATGAAATGCTTGTTACCATTTTGGTACAGCATATTTTATACATGTCATTTGATATAACGAAAGATAACATGGAATATTGAAGACTTGCAACCCAAAGAGCCAAAGGCATTTCAGTGAGAATTTATAGTGAGCTTTCATACATCAAGGAATTAGTATATATTTAAAATTGTGTTGTACAATTTATTTTTGAATGCTTCTAAATGTCATGGAAATCAAAGGCTTTCCATGTCCTTGACAACAAGAAAATCTGGAGCACTGTCTTGCTAGTTATCAGATATTAGGGCAGCACAGCGGTAGAGCTGCTGTCTTATAGCGTCAAAAACCTGGGTTCAATACTGACTACAGGTGCTGTCTGTAGAAGTTTGTATGTGCTCCCCGTGACCGTGTGGGTTTTCTCCAGGTACTCTGGTCTCCTCCCACATTCCAAAGACATACAGGTTTGTAGTTTAATTGGTTTTGGTAAAAATTGTAAATTGTCCCTAGTGTGTAGGATAGTGCTAGTGTAAGGAGTTAAACGCTGGTCGGCACTTTCTCAGTGGGCTGAAGGTCCTGTTTCCGCACTGTATTTCAAGTCTAAATCAGAGTTTTATTTGATCTGATTTGTGGGTAGGGTTGTTAAGACCTGCCCACGATGCATGTTGCCACTCTGGGTCCTGTCTTTTCAGATACGTAGCTTGTTTCCCTGCAAGTTGCAGACAGGGATTCATAGCTCAGAGAGAACACTAGCAGCCTACAAGTTTCAGTTCTGTATCTTTAGTTGCCGATGTAAAATTGATTGTAATCATGTATAGTCTTTTCACTGACTGGATAGCAGGCAACAAAAAAGCATTTCATCGTAACTCAGTACAAATGATAATAAACTAAATTAAAGTAAATACGGCTTTGGGAAGTTTACAGGACTAGCCCAACTAACACAACATAATACTAGCCCAACCAACACAACAAAATACTAGCCCAACCAACACAACAAAGTCCTAAGTAAATAATGTGAAGAAAACTCAATAACATATTCATTTAATAAAGGTACAACATGGAAACTGGCCTTTCGCCTACCGAGGCGAAACCGACCATTGATCACCCATTCACATTTGCAGTCCCACTTTTGCATTCACTTCACCAGCTGCCCTCAAAGGAATTTGAGAAAACAAAATCACTGGACCTTTTCCTGAAATTATTTGAAGGCAGGCATGGGTTATTGATTGGGGACGATCAGCCATTATCACAATGAATGGCGGTGCTGGCTCGAAGGGCTGAATGGCGTCGTCCTGCAAATATTTTCTATGTTTCTATGTTTCTATTAAAGGACTAGAATGGTTAGAAGTGAATGTGAAAAATCCTCCACTTTAACTTTGTTTCCCTTTGCAGAGTCACTACTGTTTTCTAGCATTTTCTGTTTAAATTGCAAAAAAATATCCTACGTCTCCCAGAATCACCTGAAGGACATCCTCACAGCAGTGATATCCAGGAGAGGATCATACCGTTTACGTGACGGCCATTTTAAATATGCGTTTGGAAGTAGCATCAATCCCCAGCCATATTCAAAGAACAGCATTATTGCGTACAACAACATTATTGACTGGTAAGGAATATATCAAATGTATATTGACATGTTAATTTGTTGAAGAAAATATATGGCGGAAAAAAAGAAACTTAACATGTATTTGTGAGAGAAATCCATAAAGGTTCATTGACAATTTGTTGAAGAAAAACACAACTTAATATGCATTTGTGAGAGAAATCCATAATTAATTTGTTGAAGAAAATATAGATAGGAAAGTAAAAGGTTAACATGTATTTGTGAGAGAAAGCCATAAAAGTTCACAAATAATGGTTTGGTCACTGCTCTTAATCTCTGCAGTTATTTTAATCTTGCTATGTAGTAATTGTTTTTCCCTCAGTTCATCTGCAATATAAATTGTCGTCAACTCCTCCAGCCAGCTGTGTTGTAGTATAAGGCATGGGTTTGGAATGTATATCTTTCATTCAGTCACTTTGAGTTTTGCTCCCAGCTTCAGAACCAATTAGACTTTGCGGTGACCTTTTTAAATTCAGGGGTTGAAATCGAGCTCTGGATTAGTTGAGTTCCTCGTTCAGGAAGCCAGTGATTCATCTGAGGATTTGAAAGGCCACTGACAAACATTTTGGGGTTTCTGCCGCAGTCCTCAGTTGCGCCCCTACCTCCACTCCCCTACTCCCTCCCTTCCACTTCTCAGAAGCAAAGAAAGTTAAACTGGCATGGTATGGGGTGATACTTAATTTATCCCATGTACCAAGTACAGTGAAATTCATTTTTTTATACAGTTCAGTACGTATCACCATACATAAGCACTTAGATACATGTTAGATAAGCATCTCAGATGGAGTAAACATAGAAACATAGAAACATAGAAAATAGGTGCTGGAGTAGGCTATTCGGCCCTTGGAGCCTGCACCGCCATTCAATATGATCATGGCTGATCATCCAACTCAGTATCCCATACCTGCCTTCTCTCCATACCCCCTGATCCCTCTAGCCACAAGGGCCACATCTAACTCCCTCTTAAATATAGCCAATGAACTGGCCTCAACTACCTTCTGTGGCAGAGAGTTCCAGAGATTCACCACTCTCTGCGTGAAAAATGTTATTCTCATCTCGGTTCTAAAGGATTTCCCCTCTATCCTTAAGCTGTGACCCCTTGTCCTGGACTTCCCCAACATCGAGAACAATCTTCCTGCATCTAGCCTGTCCAATCCCTTAAGAATTTTGTAAGTTTCTGTAAGATCCCCCCTCAATCTCCTAAATTCTAGCGAGTACAATCGGAGTCTATCCAGTCTTTCTTCATAAGAAAGTCCTGACATCCCAGGAATCAGTCTGAGTACAAGTGTATAGCAGTAGTACACTGAGACAGTACACAGAGTCGCCAGTTTGGCCCCATTTTCAAGTCCCAGTTGTTGTAAGCGCAGGGATCTTGACCTCACCATGAAGCTCTGTTGTCCTGGTGGCGTTGCAGGGTCGGCCTGGCCAAGCGTACCCATTGCTGCTGTAGGCCTTGTGCGGTCCACATGCTTATTGTATGTACTTTCTGAAGCTCCAGGTGAATTCTACACGTTGCCACATATTGTGTTGATTCACTGTACTTACTTTTCCATCTTCACCTCTGGTCTCATGGAATGACAGAGCTGTCTTTTAATGAAAGATTTAATGAATTGGACTTATTTTTTCTCCAGTTTAAATGAGTGAGAGGTTTAATTTAGTTTAAAGATACAGTGTGGAAGCAGGCCCTTCAGCTCATGGTCAACACAGAACAATAATCACCCATCCATCAATCCTAAGTTATCCCAGTTTCGCATCCTACACATGGTAATATTGGGCATTTTGGGTGCCTGACAAAATGGAGGATTTCTGCTTTTGTAAAGCCTGCTTGACATCTTATGCAAAAGATGCAAAGACCATAAGAGGATCATGGCTCCAGAGTGTCTGTGGCCAAGCCAAACAGCTGATTGCATTTTCATTTCAATTCCATTGCCATTGCAGTTTCAAGGACAGGGCAGGCCAAGCCAAACAGCTGATTGCATTTTCATTTCACTTCCACTGCCATTGCAGTTTCAAGGACAGGGCAGGCCAAGCCAAACAGCTGATTGCATTTTCATTTCACACCGACTGCCATTGCAGTTTCAAGGACAGGGCAGGCCAAGCCAAACAGCTGATTGCATTTTCATTTCACTACCACATTCCAATGCAGTTTCAAGGACAGGGCAGGCCAAGCCAAACAGCTGATTGCATTTTCATTTCACTTCCACTGCCATTGCAGTTTCAAGGGCAGGGCAGGCTAAGCCAAACACCTGATTGCATTTTCATTTTACTTCCACTGCCATTGCCGTTTCAAGGACAGGGCAGGCCAAGCCAAACAGCTGATTGTATTTTCATCTAACTTCCACTGCCATTGCAGTTTCAAGGACAGGGCAGGCCAAGCCAAACAGCTGATTGCATTTTCATTTCACTACCACTGCCATTGCAGTTTCAAGGACAGTGGAGTTAAAGGGAAAGAGAGTAAAGGGATGGTTAGTGACCCCAGAATTAACAGGAAAGGAAGCTCATGAAGGGATAGGAGAGTATGGCCAAGTGTAATAGGGATCGATGTGAAAAGTGAGATGTGTAAGGAATTAATATGAATGCGCGAAGTATAAGAAGTAAAGTAGATGAGCTTGAGGCTCAGTTAGAGATTGGTAGATATGACATTGTGGGGATTACTGAGACGTGGCTGCAGGAGGATCGGGCCTAGGAACTTAATATTCAGGGTTATACATCCTATAGAAAGGACAGGCAGGTGGGCAGTGGAAGGGGGGTAGCTCTGCTGGTGAGGGAGGGAATTCAGTCTCTTCGAGGGAGAACATAGGGACTGACGAGGTAGAGTCACTGTGGATTGAGTTGAGGAATTGTAAAGGCAAGAAGACACTAATTGGTGTTATTTACAGACCCCCAAATAGTAGCCCGGATGTAGGATGACAGTTGCAGCAGGAGTTAAAACGCATGTAACAAAGGTAATGCCACTGAGGTGATGGGGAATTCAATATGCAGGTAGACTGGGGAAATCAGGTTGGTTCAGGACCCCAAGAAAGAGAGTTTGTAGAATGCCTCCGAGATGGATTCTTAGAGCAGCTTGTAATGGAGCCGACCAGAGAAAAGGCAATTCTGGATTTAGTATTGTCCAATGAACCAGATATGATAAGAGAACTCGAGGTAAAGGAACCGCTTGGAGGTAGTGATCATAATGTGATCAGTTTTAATCTGCAATTTGAGAAGGAGAACGTTAAATCGGAAGTGTCAGTGATGCAGTTGAACAAAGGGGACTATGAATAGCAATGTTACAAAATTTTGAGATTTTAAAAATCAAGTCTGTAATTTATCCCATCAGATAAAGCATAAAAATAAGTTTAATTTGACACCTAATTCACTTTCATATCTCAAGTATTTAAAAAGTTATGGCCATTTTCATACTCGGAAATGAGCATCTTGTTCCCTATTGATTTTCTATGGACATAACAAAAAAAGCTGTGATCGTGGACAGTCAAAAGCCCATAACTTTCTTAAAAATTAAGAGAACTGAATGAAATTTTCAGTTAACATAGATTGAAGCATTCTGAAACAAATATAAAATAATCTTACTTGGATGACCTGAAATTAAAGCATATAATTAGTTAGTTACCTAATTGTAGCTAATTTCAAACTTCAATTACTAGATCTAAACATCTATCCATTTCTTAATAAATGATTAACATTTTTAAATAGCCTAAGTGTCCAAATAATATTCACAAATAATTCACAGTAAAACATGATTTTAAAATCTCATTTACATTAATTTATAGGCCAAATGGAAGGAATTTAGTGTTTAATTGCTGTAAATTAAAGCCCATTTAAATTAGTTTTCTAGTTGGATCCTGTGAACGCGCTGGTTTAGAACTTTCACATAGCCGTAGATTTGTACCCTCAAATGCCCAGAAAAATACTGCGGGATATAATGGGCCCAAAATTAGCTCCTCGCAACATTAAACTTTGTATAAAGGGATCTTAAGAAGCCCTTTTTAACGTAAAAATAAACAGCCTACCTTCTGTTGTCCCCTGTATGAGATCCGGCCGCTGGCCGGCGGTCGGGGGTTTAGAGGTTAATTTTTAACCTACTATAACAATTTAATAAAGCCCTTAAAACTAATAATAGCTCAAGCGAGGGAATCTTCCAGCGATTTTTCGTTAATAATTAACTAGGCTGAAAAACCTTGATTTGAACAGCCTAGGGAAAATCGCGTATTAAACCCGCCCCCCTCTAAATGGCACCAAAATCGCGGTCACGGGCTGGGACAGATTTTCAGCGACGCTTCAGGTACGTTTTGCAACATACCTACTATGAAGGCATG
This sequence comes from Amblyraja radiata, assembly GCF_010909765.2. Lineage (NCBI taxonomy): Eukaryota > Metazoa > Chordata > Chondrichthyes > Rajiformes > Rajidae > Amblyraja > Amblyraja radiata. Next base: position 41,957,838 of record NC_045978.1, on the reverse strand, counting down.
AGAGAGGAGCTGGCCAATGTAGACTGGAAAGGGATCCTAGCAGAAATGACAGTGGAGCAGCAATGGCAGGTATTTTTGGGTATAATCTGGAAGACGCAGGATCATTTCATTCAAAATAGGAAGTAAGATTCTAAGGGGAGTAGGAGGCAACCGTGGCTGACAAGAGAAGTTAGGGATAGAATAAAACTGAAAGAAATGATGTATAACACAGCAAAGAGTAGCCGGAAGCGAGAGGATTGGGAAACTTTCATAGGACAACAGAAGGAAACAAAACAGGCAATACGGGCTGAAAAGATGCCGTATGAAGGGAAGCTGGCCAGGAATATAAAGAGGGACAGTAAAAGCTTCTTTAGATATGTTAAGGGAAAAAGAGTAGCAAAGTCAAATGTGGGTCCCTTGAAGGCAGACATGGGTGAAATTATTATGGGCAACAAGGAAATGGCAGAAGAAATGAATAGGTACTTCGGATCTGTCTTCACTAAGGAGAGACACAAACAATCTCCCAGATGTACTGGAGGACAGAGGATCTGAGGGGGTAGTGGAACTGAAAGAAACTTTCATTAGGCGAGAAATAGAAGGATGATAGTGGATGCATTGGTGATTATTTTCCAATGTTCAATAGATTCAGGATCAGTCCCTGTGGATTGGAGGATAGCTAATGTTATCCCACTTTTCAAGAAAGGAGTGAGAGAGAAAACAGGGAATTACAGACCAGTTAACCTGACTTCAGTGGTGGGAATGATGCAGGAGTCAATTATTAAAGAGGTAATAATGGGGCATTTGGATAGCAGTAAAAGGATTAGTACAAGTCAACATGGATTTATGAAACGGAAATCATGCTAGACTGATCTTCTGGAATTATTTGAGGATGTGACAAGTAAAATGGATGAAGGGGTGCCAGTAGATGTAGTGTATCTAGACTTTCAGAAAGCCTTTGATAAGGTCCCGCACGGGAGATTGGCGACTAAAATGAGAGCACATGGTATTAGAGGTAGGGTGTTGACATGGATAGAAAATTGGATGGCAGACCGGAAGCAAACACTACGAGTGAACGGGTCCTTTTCCGAATGGCAGGCAGTGGCGAGTGGAGTGCCGCAAGGTTCGGTGTTGGGGCCGCAACTGTTTACCATATATATTAATGATTTGGAAGAGGGAATTAGGAGCAACACTAGCAAGTTTCCGGATGACACAAAGCTGGGTGGCAGTGTGAAGTGTGAAGAGGATGTTAAGAGGTTGCAGGGTGACCTGGACAGGTTGAGTGAGTGGGCAGATGCCTGACAGATGCAGTATAATATAGATAAATGTGAGGTTATCCACTTTGGTGGCAAAAACAAGGGGGCAGATTATTATCTCAATGGGGTTGGGTTAGGTTAGGTAAGGGGGAGGTACAGCGAGACCTGGGTGTCCTTGTCACTGAAAGTTGGCGTGCAGGTACAGCAGGCAGTGAAGAAAGCTCATGGAATGTTGGCCTTCATAACAAGATGATTTGAGTATAGGTTCTTCTGCAGCTGTATAGGGCTCTGGTGAGACCACATCTGGAGTATTGTGTACAGTTTTGGTCTCCTAAATTGAGGAAGGACATCCGTGTGATTGAGGCAGTGCAGCGTAGGTTCATGAGATTGGTCGCTGGGATGGCGGGACTGTTATATGAGGAGAGATTGAAAAGACTGGGCTTGTATTCACTGGAGTTTAGAAGGATGAGGGGGCATCTTATAGAAACATATAAAATTATAAATGGACTGGACAAGCTAGATGCAGGAAAAAAGTTCTCTATGTTGAGCGAGTCCAGAACCAGGGGCCACAGTTTTAGAATAATCGGGAGGTCATTTAAGACTGAGGTGAGAAAAAAAATATTTCTCCCAGAGAGTTGTGAATTTATGGAATTCCCTGCCACAGAGGGCAGTGGAGGCCAAATCACTGGATGGATTTAAGAGAGAGTTAGATAGAGCTCTAGGGGGCTAGTAGAGTCAAGGGATATGTGGTGAAGGCAGGCACGGGTTATTGACAGGGGACGATCAGCCATGATCACAATGAATGGTGGTGCTGGCTCGATGGGCCAAATGGCCTCCTCCTACACCTATTTTCTATGTTTCTCTGACAGGGCAGGCCAAGCCAAACAGCTGATTGCATTTTCATTTCACTTTCACTGCCATTGCAGTTTCAAGGACTGGGCAGGCCAAGCCAAGCAGCTGATTGCATTTTCATTTCACTTCCACTGCAGTTTCAAGGACAGGGCAGGCCAAGCCAAACAGCTGATTGCATTTTCATTTCTCTTCCACTGCCATTGCAGTTTCAAAGACAGGGCAGGCCAAACAACTAATTTCGTTTTCATTAAGGGCTAACAAATCATTTATTGCAAGTACATTGCAGACTTACAGTTCAGTTGATTCACAGCTTGGAATGGGAGTCGTGGCCTCTCCCTCGCAATCTTGCAGAGTGACTGAGTCATGTCCAGTCATCTGGGGTTTTATAGCCCCTACCCTGGAAGGGGCGTTACCTTCATCACGGTGATTGACAGGCGAGAGGATCGTAAGGTTTTTTAAACACTCATAATTCTTTTATTTTTCATCGATGGGAAAAATCCTCAGGGCATGATCAGCGGAGGAGGACTATGAGTAAGATGGCCAAATATCATTGCAATATATGGTAGCGTTTTTTCTAAAATCAATATACAGCACAGACGGAAGTGGTCAAGATGAGACTGTAAATTATATGGATAATGGTCTTGCTATCTTGTTTGGCATGGACATTGTGGGCTGAAGGGTCTGTTCTTGTCCTGCACTGTTTGTTCTATATTATAAATCTATAAGCTTCCTTAAGCTGGAAGTGTGTAAATGTACAATCTGATATCTATCGCAATAGCAGGAAATCACTCACAAAATATTTTAGCCACCTTTTCTCAGTGTGGAAATGTCAAAGACCACAGGATGTAGCTTTATGGAGAAAAGGGCATAATTTAAAGATGTTCTGAGCTAGTTTTTTTTAGACACAAGTTTGTGGGTGCCTGGAAAGCACTGCCAGAGCTGGTGGTGAAGACAGATAAGTGGCGTTTAAGAGCCCTTTAAATGGGTAGCACAGTGGCACAGCGGTAGAGTTGCTGCCCTATAGTGCAAGAGTCCCGGGTTCGATCCTGACTACGGGTGCTGTCTGTGCGAAGTTTGTACGTTCTCCCCATGACCTCTGTAATCCATTTCCTTCAGCAACTCTGCTGCTGTGACACTGTGTCACGACTTGTGTTGAAGTTGATACTACAGCAGCTAAATGGTCAGAACACCAAACTAATAACATGATCATTAATAATAATAACCTTAAGTAAAAATGGTTATGGGCACATTGGAAAAAAAACCCGATAGAACACAATTAATTAGGTTTATTTGCTTTTTGCTTTGAAAACTTTTGGCATGGGCATAGTAATGGGTTTGCACAAGGTTAATGGCAAATTGCACTTATTGCCTCACATTTAATCCACTATTAGCTGTCTTTGGTTCCAAGTCTGTCTTTAAACTTCACATGCCAACATTTCCAGTTTATCTTAACATTACTAGAATGCGGTTCCTTCTTTCAACTGAGAGTGGAGCTATTTTCAAGGGACACCTGGACTTGCTGGACGTTCATTTAGAATCTGGGCTTTTCCAGAACAAACCAATGCAACATTTCAGGTCTCGACCCAAAACGTGACCTCCATGTTCTCCAGAGGTGGTAACTGACCTGCTGAGTTACTCCAGCACTTTGTGGGGTTTTTTGTAAACCAGTATTTGCAGTTCCTTGCTTCTATATTAATCTAAACTACAACGTACATTTTAAAGGCGGAGATTGACAGATTCTTGATTAGTGCGGGTGTTATGGGGAGAAGGGGGAAGAATCGTATTGAGAGGGAGAGATAGATCAGCCATGATTGAATGGTGGAGTAGACTTGATGGGCTGAATGGCCTAATTCTGTTCCTATAATTTATGAACAGGCCTGAAGAAGTCTCAAACCTAAATGGTGCCTATTTGGCTTCAGAGATGTTGCCTGACCCGCTGAATTACTTCAGCGTGCTTTTATTTGAACATGGGCTTGTACTTCCTTCGGTTTTGAAAGCACAATATTATTAGTCCTCCTCTAGACTGAACTATTGCTGCCTGCCTTTCCTCTTGGTGCTAAATATCTATGTAAACAAACCACAAAAAATGCAAACTACAAATAAGTAAATGTTCTCCAGCGATGCTGCCTGGTCCGTTGAGTTACTCCAGCACTCTGTTGTTCTTTTGCTGCAAAATCAAAGGTTAGGTTGATGTGGAATCTGCCTTCCCAAGTGAGTCAGATTATCAGGATCTCTTATCTCGAGCAATTCAATAATCACATGTTCTCTCTCATAGTTAGGTGCCAAATGACATGTATAACTCATCCGGTTGGTAGTAAATTCTCCTCCGCAAGTTTCTGCTAACATTGGTGTGTGTGTCTGTGTGTGGCTGTGTTTGTGTGTGTCTGTGTGAGTTTGTGTGTGTGTCTGTGTGTGGGTGTGTCTCTTTGTCTGTCTATGTGTGTGCGTGTCTGGGTGTGTGTGTCTGTGTGCGTCTGTGTGTGTGTGTGTCTCTGTGTGTCTGTGTGTCAAGTCAAGTCAAGTTTATTTGTCACATACACATACGAGATGTGCAGTGAAATGAAAAGTGGCAATGCTCGCGGACTTTGTGCAAAAAGACAAACAAACAACAAACAGAATGGAACAGAATCACATATTCTTTTACATATTAAATATTGTGGGCGGAAGGAAAAAGGGAAAAAAACAGCAATTTAAAAAAAAAAGCAGTAGAGTGGTATAGTAAAAGTTAGTCCCTGGTCAGATAGGAGTTTACAGTCCTAATGGCCTCTGGGAAGAAACTCCTTCTCAACCTCTCCGTTCTCACAGCATGGCAACGGAGGCGTTTGCCTGACTGTAGCAGCTGGAACAGTCCGTTGCAGGGGTGGAAGGGGTCTCCCATGATTTTATTGGCTCTGGAGTTGCACCTCCTGATGTATAGTTCCTGCAGGGGGGGCGAGTGAAGTTCCCATAGTGCGTTCGGCCGAACGCACTACTCTTTGCAGAGCCTTCTTGTCCTGGGCACAGCAATTCCCAAACCAGATAATAATATTTCAGGACAAGATATTTTCCACAGCCGCTGAGTAGAAACACTGGAGGATCCTCGGAGACACTCTGAATTTCCTCAATGTGTGTGTGTGTGTGTGTGTGTGTGTGTGTGTGTGTGTGTGTGTGTGTGTGTGTGTGTGTGTGTCTGTGTCTGTGTCTGTGTCTGTGTCTGTGTCTGTGTCTGTGTGTGTGTCTGTCTGTGTCTGTCTGTGTGTGTCTGTGTGTGTGTGTGTGTGTGTGTGTGTGTCTGTGTGTGTGTGTGTATGTCTGTATATGTGTCTGTGTGTGTGTCTGTGTGTGTGTGTGTGTCTGTGTGTGTGTCTGTGTGTGTGTGTCTGTGTGTGTCTGTCTGTGTGTGTCTGTCTGTGTGTGTCTGTCTGTGTGTGTCTGTGTGTGCGTCTCTGTGTGTGCGTCTCTGTGTGTGTTTCTGGTTTTCCCTTGACCACAGGCTCTGGATTTGTAATGCATCCCACACTAGATTAAAGACCTCCTACGTACATTCCTTAATGGTATATTTTTGATGTAAGTGTGACATTAGGTAGACACAAAATGCTGGAATAACTCAGCTGGACAGGCAGCATCTCTGGAGAGAAGGAATGGGTGACGTTTCGGGTCGGGACCCTTCCCCAGATGCTGAAGACATTGGGTAGCTGTGCGTTTTTGTGGGAAGCTCGGTATTGTTCCCATTGCTCTTGTGTTGTCCATCCATCTTACTAACAGTAAAATGGCCATGTTGTTCTCTGGCCCATATTAATGTGTTATTGTGAGGTTATATAATATCTATGCACATTTGCTATATCATAGAGTTGTACAGTATGGGAACAGGCCCTTCAGCCCAACTTGCCCACGCCAACCAACATGCCTCATCTACATTCGTCCCACCTGCCTGTGTTTGGCCTATATCCCTCTAAACTTGTCCTATCCATGTACCTATCTAACTGTTTCTTAAACGTTGGGATAGTCCCCACCTCAACCACCATTTGTGTGAAAAAAGCAAGTAGCCTGAAGAAGGGTCTCGACCAGAAATGTCACCTATCCCTTTTTCTCCAGAGATGCTGCCTAACCCGCTGAGTTACTCCAGCTTTTCGTGTCTATTTTCGGTGTAAACCAGCATCTGCAGTTCCTTCCGACACAAGTCGCCCACCTCCACTCACCAACTTCCAATATTTATGAAGCTCCCTCTACAACTCATTGTCAAGTTTGGCAGATGTCAAGGGAATAAATGCAGGCGAGAGCCCCTTGGGAAAACCAAACGTGCAGATGCTGCAAAACCCGAAACAAAATGCTGGAAACTCTCTCAGCAGGTCAGGCAGCATCTGTGGAAGGAGAAACATTAACATTTCAGGTACGTGACCCTTCATTTATTTTCACCATTCACAAAGCATTATTATTTTTTTTGTTTACTTAATTGGAACTGTAAACATGCTGGCAAAACAAAATTCTTATCTACTAGGCTGAATTTGTGCAAACTGAATGAGATATGCCAGTTATTTGTCTGGCATTGCCCTGAAGTTTGCACAGACTAGGGAAGAACAGCTCTTGGGTTGGGCTTTGAAAGGTACTCTGTGATTTATTGAAGGAGAACTCTTGCTGATGCTCACAAGTTTGTACACTATGTACAAAGAATCTGAAGGTGGGTCTTGATCCAAAACTTCACCCATTCCTTCTATCCAGAGATGAGTTACTCCAGCATCATCCAGTGTCAATCTATGATTCACAAAATAATGTAGTGATATTCTCTCAGCATCACTTGGGCTAGGAATTGCTCAACCGCACAACCAGAGAGCAGTGCTGATCTACCTTATTGGTGACCCTCGACCTATACTTGGTCGGACTTTGCTTGCTTTACCTTGCACTAAACATTATGGCCTTATTATGTATCTGTACCTTGTAAATAGCTTGATTGTAATGATGTATTGTCTTTCTGTTGACTAGATGGCACGTGACAAAAACCTGTACATTGTACCTTGGTACACGTGACAATAAACTAAACTGAACTGAACTGAGAAAAATATCAGCAGTGTGCAGAGAAATTTGTGGGCTTGCAAATCAAAATCGCTTTCTGCATTTAGTTATACAGCATGGAAACAGGCCCTTCGGCCCTACTTTCCCACACCGGCCCACCTGCCAGCATTTGGCCCATATCTCTCCCAACGTGTCCTATCCATGTCCCTGTCTTAAAGCTTCTTAAATGTTGGGATGGTCCCAGCCTCAACTATCTCCTCTGGCAGCTTGTTCCAGACACCAACTGTGTGAAAAGGTTACCCCTCAGATCCCTGTTAAATCTTTTCCCCTTCACCTTAAACCTATGTCCTCTGGTCCTCAATTCCCCTGCTCTGAGCAAGAGACTGTTCTTCTACCCGATCTATTCCTCTAATTTATGGGGAAGCACTAGTTGCAGATACTTGTCCGACATTAGGAAGCTTTCCACTTGAGACTGAGGCAGAGTGCGATTACCTGTGGCAATAAGGTTGCCAACTTTCTCACTCCCAAATAAGGGGCAAAAGGTCAAAATACGGGACAAGTTCCTGACAGCAATTCGTTGACTGACTTGGCCGTGGCTGGGTGAATGATGAGTTGGCCCGAGTGCTGGGCTGTACACAAAGCCCAGCCTACGGGCCAGCTGAGGAGTTTTGGCCCGGGTGACGTCGCTCACAAAGTCCAGCACCCCATCCAACTCATGAACCGATGGTCGGCCATGAGAAGGAAGGGTGGTGGTGTCAGCGGTAAGCAAAGGTCCAAAGTTCAGACAGCTTGCCGGGCTGCCGACTGACAGGGCCACGGGCGAGGAGCTGCTGCTGCTGCACTCCAGGGGCTGCACTATGTCGGGACGTGTGAGGCGGGGCCGGACGTGGCGCTCTGACCTGACAGTTCCCTCGATCCGTGTAGTACCAGTCAAATACGGGATAAGGGCGGTCCTGTATGGGACAAACTATTTTAGCCCAAAATCCGGGATGTCCCAGCTAATACGGGACAGTTGGCAACCCAATGTGGGAATTGGAATCATAGTTATACAGCAAGGAAACAGGCCTTTCAGCCCATCTGTTTAAAATACGAGATTAAAATTGTGTATGTCCACCCTGGTTTCATATCCCTGTTGTGCGATGTCTAGAATTTCTGAAAGTAACATAGAAACATAGAAATTAGGTGCAGGAGTAGGCCATTCGGCCCTTCGAGCCTGCACCGCCATTCAATATGATCATGGCTGATCATCCAACTCAGTATCCCGTACCTGCCTTCTCTCCATACCCTCTGATCCCCTTAGCCACAAGGGCCACATCTAACTCCCTCTTAAATATAGCCAATGAACTGGCCTCGACTACCCTCTGTGGCAGGGAGTTCCAGAGATTCACCACTCTCTGTGTGAAAAAAGTTCTTCTCATCTCGGTTTTAAAGGATTTCCCCCTTATCCTTAAGCTGTGACCCCTTGTCCTGGACTTCCCCAACATCGGGAGCAATCTTCCTGCATCTAGCCTGTCCAACCCCTTAAGAATTTTGTAAGTTTCTATAAGATCCCCTCTCAATCTCCTAAATTCTAGAGAGTATAAACCAAGTCTATCCAGTCTTTCTTCATAAGACAGTCCTGACATCCCAGGAATCAGTCAGATGAACCTTCTCTGCACTCCCTCTATGGCAATAATGTCCTTCCTCAGATTTGGAGACCAAAACTGTACGCAATACTCCAGGTGTGGTCTCACCAAGACCCTGTACAACTGCAGTAGAACCTCCCTGCTCCTATACTCAAATCCTTTTGCTATGAAAGCTAACATACCATTCGCTTTCTTCACTGCCTGCTGCACATGCATGCCCACTTTCAATGACTGGTGTACCATGACACCCAGGTCTCGCTGCATCTCCCCTTTTCCTAGTCGGCCACCATTTAGATAATAGTCTGCTTTCCTGTTTTTGCCACCAAAATGGATAACCTCACATTTAATGGATAACCTCACATTTATAACACACTAGGTACAACATTTGGAGAACGAGGGGGTAATCGCTGCGTTTGTACACCTCAAGGTTGTTCCCTTCACTCTCTGCTAAACACCAGACCATGACTTGGAGTTCTCTTCTGTGTGTAAATAGTCAGATTAAACGAGAACTTACCAGTTTGAAGTTTGATCTTTATTTTATGAGGAGTTACGATGAGGGATTACGTGAAGACCCCGTCCAGCACGCATGCGTGTCATTCTTCAAAGCAGCGGTGTGAAGTCACAGACAACAGTAGATGAAATAAACATAGTAAGATCAGAAGAACTAGAATACCAGTTGACCTTTATGATACAGGGCGGGAGCGGAGTGCACATAATCCCTCATCGTAACTCCTCATAAAATAAAGATCAAACTTCAAACTGGTAAGTTCTCGTTTAATCTTACTATTTACACACAGAAGAGAACTCCAAGTCATGGTCTGGTGTTTAGCAGAGAGTGAAGGGAACAACCTTGAGGTGTACAAACGCAGCGATTACCCCCTCGTTCTCCAAATGTTGTACCTAGTGTACATTTTTTGTGGTTTGTTTACATGAATAATGACAAAAGTAACCTCCCTTACCCGGGAGGAACTATGAACAGAACTTAACATAGAGTTCGTAATTCCCCCCCCCCCCCCCCCCCAACCTGGTAATGGGTTAGTACTAAATGTGTGGAAAATTGCTAGATTGACCATCCTGCAACCACTAGGATGTGGTCCCCCTGCTGCTGAGGTTGTTACAGCCTTGGTGGAGTGATTTGAAATGTCAGTATTTACTCCTGTATAAGCCAGACCCATAACCACCTGAAGATGGTCTGAAGTGATACCTTCTTTTGAGGGTAGATGTAACTAACAATATTGCTAGTTCAGAGTCTCTAGGCTCTAGTGATCTAACATTCTGGTGTAGATGTGTGACCATACACAATCGAAGGTTCATGGGATATGTGAACATCTAGTTTGAGATCTGGTGCCCCTGGTCTATACTGCTTGACTAAGTCATAACATAAGTGTTATTTAGTCTGCAGATATAATCATCCTATCCAGTCAACGTTTATGAAATGACTAGACCCGTAGTGCTGCATGCAGGGCTATGAGCATAACCACTTATAAGTGAGTTAGCCCAAGGACAGGGATGTAGCTGGAGCCCTTCTGCGAAGCGATGTAGCACAACGTTAACACCCCATATCTCTGCGTCCCTAGGCCTGGGAGTTTGTCGAGTTGCAGATTTTCTTCATAATCTAGAGCTCAGAGGGTGACCCCCCAGAGTGGATTCTACTCCTTTCAGCCAGTATGATGAAACATTTAGGTATGGTAGACGGCACTTAAGACATCATGATTTGTCAAGCCCTCATATGAGCCTGAACTACAAGACGTCAGTCATCCGTGCCGAATATGTAATATAATTGTAAAACTAATACCTCCCATCTCCTTATGTGGAAATATTGATATTTTTTGGTGCTATCCCTGCGATATGCAGCGAGCACGTTCATGGTTGGTTTAACAACCCCAGATGCAGGAACTGTCTTCTCAGTCTCTGTAATACAAAGAATTGATTATATCATGCTGAGGACGGTTTCCCGCGTCACGGCTAGACCAATGCTTGTGTCTAGAATAACCATATATGGTTCTATCATTCCCCACATCAGTGGGAACCATGGCTGGCTAAGCCCGGCAGGCACTATAAAAATGCCTGAGGCGGGAACTTGCTGAATTTTGCAAACCTGTCTGTTGAGGCAGAAATGGAGGAAAACATAAAAGAACATTCCTCCTTAGTGTAGCTAGAATGTAACGAACGCTGCCGATATGCCACATATTTTCCACTGGTGATTGTGCCTGGATGCAAGTTTCTTGGTCTTTAATGTTCACAATGTATTTTACTACTTTGTGATCCAACACCCATATTGTATACCGTAATGAGTTTTGGGTAAACTATCACCAGATATTTTGACTTGTTTGTACCAATGTAAACAGACATTTGCCACCACCGAAGTGTATCAACTTGGACTAGAGCATGCAGATAGGCATATTCGCATAAACCTTTAATCCCCAGAATGCACCCAGTGTCTATAGGTAGTTGATACCATGTAACTGAGGAATTGGTAACTCTACCATCCACATCTGCAACTAGATGGCATGAGCAAATTCTCATCCTGAACAATAGCATCAGTATGTAATTTAATTAAAGATTTACTGATTTAGTGGAATAGCATAGAGCTGCTAACAATGACCACATGGTACTTGTGTGCCTACTTCTTTTGCATGCTGTATAGTTCGGATTGTGCAAAGGCCTAAATAGCACAGCTGTAAGCCAATTATACTTGATGAACAGAAGGTTGCTTGATCAGTATTGTTACGGGCTTCAATTAATTCCAATCCCTTACCTCAGGGCGGAGTCCCAGACGATTAAATAGAGTTAAAGGTAATCCCAATCATCAATAAATTCAGTTGGTATCAATTTAAATTTATCTGGACAGATGAGAACCCAATTTCTCAAATGGGTTTTGTGGCTGATATAGCTAATTTAGCAAAATACAGCGTTTAATCTCATCCAGATAGTTTTAACAATATTTTTTAAAACTCTGAGCAGCCGAAGCACTCATTTTGTAAATAACTTGGGAACTGAAGTTAGCCTATTTTGTAATGTTTTAACTGTATCATTGCCCCATCCAGTTAAATTTCAGATATCACCGGTGCCCTGTGAATGAAGCTGACCCCATGGGAATTAATAGTCACGAAGTTTCAATGTCTATACTGTAGCAATGTTACAAAATTTTGAGATTTTAAAAATCAAGTCTGTAATTTATCCCATCAGATAAAGCATAAAAATAAGTTTAATTTGACACCTAATTCACTTTCATATCTCAAGTATTTAAAAGGTTATGGCCATTTTCATACTGGGAAATGAGCATCTTGTTCCCTATTGATTTTCTATGGACATAACAAAAAAGCTGTGATCGTGAACAGTCAAAAGCCCATAACTTTCTTAAAAATTAAGAGAACTGAATGAAATTTTCAGTTATCATAGATTGAAGCATTCTGAAACAAATATAAAATAATCTTACTTGGATGACCTGAAATTAAAGCATATAATTAGTTAGTTACCTAATTGTAGCTAATTTCAGACTTCAATTACTAGATCTAAACATCTATCCATTTCTTAATAAATGATTAACATTTTTAAATAGCCTAAATGTCCAAATAATATTCACAAATAATTCACAATAAAACATGATTTTTAAATCTCATTTACATTAATTTATAGGCCAAATGGAAGGAATTTAGTGTTTAATTGCTGTAAATAAATGCCCATTTAAATCAGCTTTCCAGTGGGTCCCTGTGGAACGCGCTGGTTTAGAACGTTCACATTGCGGTAGATTTGTGCCTCAAATGCCGAGAAAAATACTGCGCGATATAATGGGCCCAAATTGAGCTACTCGCAATATTAAACTTAGTATAAAGGGATCTTTAGAAGCCCTTTTTAATGTAAAAATATACAACCTAACTTCTGCTATTTGCTTTATGAGACCCTGCGGTTGCTGGCGGTCGCGGGTTTAGAGATTGATTTTTAAACTACTATAACTATTATTCAAGGCCTTTAAACCTAATAATAGCTTTTGCGACGGGGTCTTCCAGCGATTTTTCGTTAATAATTAACTAGGCTGAACATTTTCGATTGGAACAGCTTAGAGAAAATCGCGTTTTAAACCCGCCCCCTCTAAACGGCGCCAAAATCGCGCACACCCTCAGCAGCAGATCTTCAACGACGCTTCAGGTAGGCTTTGCAACATACCTATATACTGCACATGCGAGTTGGGATGTTGATAATAAACATGCCTCATTTGTCATAATAGCGAGTCTGCCTAAAGAGGCAACTCCGCCATATTCCTAGACTGTCTCTTGTACTGTGCAGTGTAAACTAAACTCATCCAACCTTCTTGTAAATGGTCCACAACCCCACGTTTCGGAAAGAACCAGACTCGCCTACCGTCATGGCTACCGGTGGCTTTATGGTAAGTCCAAAAAGCCCCCGATGTGGGTTCAATTTCCATCCTTGATTGGGTCGTAGGGCTGCTGGTGTATGTGGACCCATGTCTTTCCAGGTGCATGGTAACTCCCAGCCAGCACCTGTTCCTCGGACATGCTTTGAATTCAGAGTCAGTTGCCAACTGACTCCTCGCACTCACCTTTGCAGAAGGGAGTTTTGTAGGCAGCCCTGAAAAAGGGTGCTGCCACGGGCTCTCGAGGAGGCCTGCGCTGATATGGCCCTCCCTGGCCAATTAGGATGGGTAAAGCGTCCGAGGACGAACCCATATCGGAGGGGCCCTCCTGGCCTGATTTCAGTCTAGGCCTTTCAGTCTCCTGCTCTTACCCTCCTCGGGCTGCCGGAGTCTGAATTCGCCGCTGGCTACCCGCTCTTCTGCGGTCCTAGCCGTGTCTTCCACACGGTCCCCGTAGCTGGGGTTTCCCCCAAGCACGGTTCTACCCGCGGCCTTCCACACGGTCCCCGTGGCTGAGGTTTCCCCCATGCACGGATCTACCCGCAACTTTTGCACGGTTCCCGTAGCTGAGGTTTCCCCCAAGCACGGTTCTGCCCGTGGTCTTCCACGGTCCCCGCAGCTGAGGTTTCCCCCAAGCACGGTTCTACCCGTGTTCTTCGCAAGGTCCCTGTAGCTGGGTTGTCCGCAGTCTTCCCACGGTCCCTTAAGCAGGGTTGTCCGTGGTCTTCCCATGGCCCCCGAGGCTGGGTTATCCGCAGTCTTCCCGCGGTCCCTAGAACTAGGTTATCCGCAGTCTTCCCGCGGTCCCTGGAACAAGGTTACCCGCGGTTTTCCCACGGTCCACGAGGCTGGGTTATTTGTGGACTTCCCACAGTCCCTGAAGCTGGGTTACCCGTGGTTTTCCCGTGGTCTCTGGTTGGATTATCCGTGGTTTCCCGTGGTCTCTGAAGTCGGGTTACCTGTGGTTTTCCCGCGGTCTCCAACGTCGGGTTCCTGCGGTCTTCCCGCGGTCTCCGAAGTCGGGTACCCGCGGTCTTCCCCCCCCCCCCCCCCCCCCGGCGGTCCCTGTAGAAGAAGGAAGCCGGTTGGCGCTGGGGTTCCGACCTCAAGCAGGAGCTCTGAAAGCTTCCTGCAGTAAAAAAGAGACCTGAACAAGTTAAAAACTTACCTTCAGGTCCGAGCTGTTGGAAGCAGCGCTCCAACAGCCTGTCGTTTGCGCAATGCGAGGACGATATGACGCGCATGCGTGCTGGACGGGGTCTTCACGTAGTCACTCACGTGACTCCGAAGTAAAATAGACTTTAAAAAATGATTCATTATGGAGCAGGAGTTTGTAATTAAGCTTATGTACCAGCCTAACCAAAACAGACTAACAGGTTGTGTGTTGTGTAAGAAGGATGTACAGATGCTGGTTTAAACCGAAGATAGACACAAAAAGTTGGAGTAACTCAGCGGGACAGGCAGCATCTCTGGAGAGAAGGAATGGGTGATGTTTTAGGTAGAGACCCTTCTTCAGACTGGTTAGGGATAAGGGAAACAAGAGATGTAGACGGTGATGTGGAGAGATAAAGTACAATGAATGAAAGATATGCAAAAAAGTTATGATGATAAAGGAAAGGCCATTGTAAGCTGTTTGTAGGGTGAAAACGAGTAGCTGGTGCGACTTGTGTGGGGGAGGGATAGAGAGCGAGTGGGAATACTGGGGCTACCTGATGTGAGAGAAATCAAGATTTGTAAGCTGCCCAAGCAAAATATGAGATGCTGTTCCTCCAATTTGTATTTAGCTTCACTCACACTGACAATGGAGAAGACTGAGGACAGAAAGGTCTGTGTGGGAATGGGGAGAAGAATTAAAGTGTCCAGCAACCGGGAGATCAGGTTGGCTGAGCGAAGGTGTTCCACGAAATGATTGCCCAGTCTGCATTTGCTTGTTATTCTTCGCTCTGAAACATCAGAGGATGAGGGGAGATCTGATAGAAGAATGTTAAATTTGAGAGACATAGTGTCAAAGTTCATTTCTTCAAAAGCAGATAGCAACAAAAACTGTTAAAGGTAGACCATGGCAATCTTTAATTGATTCGTCAGACGGGAGTGGCCATCCACAATCAGCACAAACGTTGCTCAGTGCTTCTTGGGCTCCCACTCACAGAACAAAGGACAGTTAGCACAATTATACATTTTTCTGATCAGTAAAACACTCCTACCCAGTTTGAATATGGTACATTTTTCTGATCAGTAAAACACTCCTACCCAGTTTGAATATGGCATGAATGAAAGATGTTGTAGCCTTTCACAATATAGGAAAGCTGGATCCAAATCAAGCTCATCAAATAACAAGTTATTACTTATCTCTGGAGCATCAGCTATTTTGTTAGATCTTGGCTTCTTTATGGCCTTGAAGAAGCACATGTTATTGCTGCAGGCTGCCATCTTAATGTCTTTATTGAAAAGACAACCTGTCCTCCATATTGTGTTCCATAGAATTTACAAAGTCATTCAGACTTGGCACCGAACCATTCTTTTGTTCTACTAGTCCATGCTTTTGTAGAAGAGCGATTACATTTTAGATTTGACTATTAGATTTGACGATTAGCCAAATGCCCAGTCTGCGTTTGCTTGTTATTCTTTGCTCTGAAACATCAGAGGATGAGGGGAGACCCGATAGAAGAATGGAAAATTTGAGAGACATAGATACGGTAGACGGTCAGAACCTTTCTCCCAGAGTGGAAATGTGGAACACTAGAGGGCAGAGCTTTAAGGTGAGAGAGGCAAAGTTTAAAGGAGATGTGCGGGGAAAGTTTTCATACAAATATGCCCTTCGAGCCATTCAATATGATCACAGCTGGTCATCTAAATTCAGTACCTTGTTCCTGCTTTTTCCCATATCCCTTGATTCCATTAGCCCTAAGAGATAAATCTAACTCTCTCTTGAAAACTTCCAGTGAATTGGCCTCCACTGCCTTCTGTGGCAGAGAATTCCACATTCGCAACTCTCTGGGTGAAAACGTTTTTCCTCATCTCCGTTCTAAATGGCCTACACCTTATTCTTAAACTGTGACCTCTGGTTTAACATTGGGAACATTTTTCCTTCATCTAGCCTGTATGTCCAATCCTTTAAGAATTTTATATGTTTTGTAAGATCCCCTCTCATCGTTCCAGTGAATAATGGTGTTTAAGAGGCTTTTGGATTTACTCATGGATATGGATCATTGACACCCATTGCTTTACCTTAAGGGCCTGTCCCACTTACGTGACTTTTTCGGCGACTGTTGGCACCTGTCATGGGTCGTTACAGGTCGCCGAAAATTTTCAACGTTGAAAATCCAGCGGCGACCAGAACAAAGTACAACTCTTTGGGCGACTCCTCAGGACCATACAGGCTTCACCCCGCAACATGTCGCCAGGGTGTCACCTGTATGGTCATGAGTAGTCTCCTAGTCACCCAAAGAGTCATAACGTCTTTCTGGTCGCCACTGAATTTTCAACATGTTGAACATTTTCGATGACCTAAGACGGGTGCTGGCAGTTGCCGAAAAAGTTGCGTAAGTGGGACAAGCCCTTTGGAATCGTCTTCAGCACAGACATTGTGGGCCGAAGGGCCTGTTCCTGGGCTGCACTGGTCTGTGCAATTACTAGAGTATCTCCCAAGCTAAATAGCACAGATATTTGGCTTAAAACCAGAGATGGGAGGAGGCTGAAAATGTTCCAGTGAGCAGGTGGGGCAATTTAGGGCAAAATTCATTCTTGATAACTGATGTCGCTCAATGTACTGCTGGTTTCTTATTTTAGTTCCTGATCTAACGAGAAGCAATATAGTGTGCTCTGGTCCTAGTCTCTCTCACTAGTGGAAACATCCTCTCCACATCCACTCTATGCAGTCCTTTCACTATTTGGTAAGTTTCTAAGAGGATCCCATCTCATTCCTCTAGGTAAGCAAAGTCCCTTACTGGCTGAGGTCGTTTACGGGTAGGAGAATGGGGACACTAAGTCCTACTTTCCCATCTAGTGTCTTAAACTGATCAGGGTCTGCTGCCTCTGCAAATGGTATGTGCTTATTTATATCATGAGGTAATGTGGTTCACAGACATTGACAGTAGTGCAGGAAGGAACTGCAGATGCTTGTTTACACCGAAGATGGACAAAATGCTGGAGTAACTCAGCGGGGCAGACAGTAACTCTCGAGAGAAGGAATGGATGATGTTTTGGATTGAGACCCTTCTTCTGACTTGGAGGGAGTGCAGAGATATGGAAGGGAAAGGTGAAAAGGACAGATCAAAGCAGATCGTGATAAGGAAATTTAGATAGGCCCATTGTTAGCTGAGGGGAAGGTGACAACAAGGCATATAATCAGTAATATTTAATCAGGAGGACAGTGAAACTAGTCAGAGAACTAGGGTTGGGGAGGGACGGAGAGAGAAGGAAAGCAAGGGTTACTTGAAGTTAGAGAAGTCAATAGTGATACCGCTGGGGTGTAAGCTGCCCATGCAAAATATGAGATGCTGTTCCTCCAATTTGCGCTGGGCCTCACTCTGACAGTGGAGGAGGCCCAGGACTCGAAGGTCAGTGTGGGAATGGGAGGGGTAGTTAAAGCGTTTAACAACCAGGAGATTGTGTAGGCTTTGGCGGACTGAATGTTGGTGTTCATCGAAATGATCGCCGAGCCTGCTCTTGACTCGCCGATATAAAGGAGTCCAAACCTGTTGCAAATTGCAACTCCTGTGGTTGCATTGTGTGATGCAAATCTCCTGGCGGGGGGGTTTGCAAAGGCTACTGCTGAGACTTTAAACTAGAACGGTTGGGGGGAGGGACTCAAATAGAGAAAGCTAGTAGACAGTGTGTGAGGCAGGAGGCAGAGAAGGGAAGCACTCAGACCCAACATGTAGGGGGGGAAAGAAGAAAACAATAATAAACAGAGAATAAGAGGTGGTGGGGTTCTTAAATGTGTGAGCAGAGAGACAGAGGAGTGTAAAATGGGGGTAAAAGCAATAGGTAGCAAGGTGAAAAGTAAAAGTGGCATGCAAACAAATCCCGGGCAAAAATCAAAAAGGGCCACTTTTCAACATAATTGTATAGGGGGTAAGAGCGTTTTAAAAACAAGCCTGAAGGCTTTGTGTCTCAATGCAAGGAGCATTCGTAATAAGGTAGATGAGTTGAATGTGCAAATAGCTATTAATGATTATGATACAATACAATACAATACAATACCTTTTATTTATCATTTGAACCTCACATGAGGTTCAAACGAAATTTGGTTTCTGCAGCCATACAAGAAAAGAACCAAGACACACACCAACACAATTTACACAAACATCCATCACAGTGAGTCTCCTCCTCACTATGATGGAAGGCAAAGTCTTGTCTCTCCCCTACTCTCCATTACTCTCCCGAAGCCGCGCCGGGCGTTGTAAGGCCCCGCTCCAGGTCACTCTCAACCCCGCAATTCGGGCGGGAGAAGTCGCCATTACTGGTGCCCCGCTAAGCAGTTTCCAACCGGGCACCTGCGAGCTCCCGGTGTCACTTCCACTGGAGTCGGGTCACAGCAGCGCTCCACCGCAGCTCTCCACACTCCGAAGCTGGCTAGCTCCACGGAGGTAGGTCCGCAGCTCCGCAGCTCCACAGCTCCACGGAGGTAGCTCCACAGCTCCACAGCTCCACAGCTCCACAGCTCCACAGGCTCCGTGACTTGAGCCTCCAGGTCGTTCCGGTTGGAGGCCGCTCCACGGCGCTAGGCCCCAAAGGCAACGGAGACCCGACAGGGGAAAGGTCGGGTCTCCATGCAGGGAAGAGATTTAAAAGTTTCCCTCACCCCCACATATACACATTTTAAAACCCTCTACAAACTAAACCCTCAAAAGGACAAAAAAAAAAATACTCAGACAGACTGCAGTGGCCGCTGCAACGTCGGTCGCGCCGCTCAAGTCAAAAATATAGTTGGGATCACGGAGACATGGCTCCAGGGTGACCAAGGCTGGGAGCTGAACATCCAGGGACATTCAATATTCAGGAGGGATAGACAGAAATGAAAAGGAGGTGGGGTAGCGTTGCTGGTTAGAGAGGAGATTAACGCAATGGAAAGGAAGGACATTAGCTTGGAGGATGTGGAATCGATATGGGTAGAGCTGCGATACACTAAGGGGCAGAAAACGCTAGTGGGTGTTGTGTACAGGCCACCTAACAGTAGTAGTGAAGTTGGGGATGGCATCAAACAGGAAATTAGAAATGCGTGCAACAAAGGTAAAACAGTTATAATGGGTGACTTCAATCTACATATAGATTGGGTGAATCAAATTTGCAGGGGTGCTGAGGGAGAGGATTTCTTGGAATGTATGTGGGATAGTTTTCTAAACCAACATGTAGAGGAACCAACGAGAGAGCAGGCTATTCTAGACTGGATATTGAGTAATGAGGAAGGGTTAGTAGTCTTGTTGTGCGTGGACCCTTGGGCAAGAGTGACCATAATATGGTTGAGTTCTTCATTAGGATGGAGAGTGATATAATTAATTCAGAAACAATGGTTCTGAACTTAAAGAAAGGTAACTTTGAGGGTATGAGACGTGAATTGGCCAAGATTGACTGGCGATTAATTCTTAAAGGGTTGACGGTGGATATGCAATGGAAGGCATTTAAAGACTGCATGAATGAACTACAAAAATTGTTCATCCCAGTTTGGCAAAAGAATAAATCAGGGAAGGTAGTGCATCCGTGAATAAAGGGAAATCAGGGATAGTATCAAAGCAAAAGATGAAGCGTACAAATTAGCCAGAAAAAGCAGCCTACCAGAGGACTAAGAGAAATTCAGAGACCAGCAGAGGAGGACAAGGGCTTAATTATGAAAGGGAAAATAGATTATGAAAGAAAACTGGCAGGGAACATTAAAACTGACTGCAAATTTTTTTATAGATATGTGAAGAGAAAGAGATTAGTTAAAACGAATGTAGGTCCCTTGCAGTTAGAAACAGGTGAATTGATCATGGGGAACAAGGACATGGCGGACCAATTGAATAACTACTTTGGTTCCGTCTTCACTAAGGAAGACATAAATAATCTGCTGGAAATAGCAGTGGACCGCGGTGTCAAAGGAGATGGAGGAACTGAGTGAAATCCAGGTTAGCCGGGAAGTGGTATTAGGTAAATTGAATGGATTAAAGGCCAATAAATCCCCAGGGCAAGATAGGCTGCATCCCAGAGTACTTAAGGAAGTAGCTCCAGAAATAGTGGATGCATTAGTGATAATTTTTCAAAACTCTTTCGATTCTGGAGTAGTTCCTGAGGATTGGATGGTAGCTAATGTAACCCCAGTTTTTAAAAATGGAGGGAGAGAGAAAACGGGGCATTACAGACCAGTTAGTCTAACATCGGTGGTGGGGAATCTGATAGAGTCAGTTATTAAAGGTGGGATAGCAGCACATTTGAAAAGTGGTGAAATCATTGGACAAAGTCAGCATGGATTTACGAAAGGTAAATCATGTTCAAGTTCAAGTTCAAGTGAGTTTATTGTCATGTGTCCCTGTAAAGGACAATTAAATTCTTGCTTTGCTTAAGCACACAGAAAATAGTAGGCATTTACTACAAAACAGATAAATGTGTCCATATACCATGATATAAATATATACACACATGAATAAATAAACTGGTAGTGCAAATAACAGAAAGTGGTTGCTAATAATCAGAGTTTTGTCCGAGCCAGGTTTAATAACCTGATGGCTGAGGGGAAGTAGCTATTCCTGAACCTGGTTGTTGCAGTCTTCAGGCTCCTGTACCTTCTACCTGAAGGTAGCAGGGAGATCAGTGTGTGGCCAGGATGGTGTGGGTCTTTGATGATACTGCCAGCCTTTTTGAGGCAGCGACTGCGATAAATCCCCTCGATGGAAGGAAGGTCAGAGCCGATGATGGACTGGGCAGTGTTTACTACTTTTTGTAATCTTTTCCTCTCCAGGGCGCTCAAATTTCCGAACCAAGCCACGATGCAACCGGTCAGTATGCTCTCGACTGTGCACCTGTAGAAGTTAGAGAGAGTCTTCCTTGACAATCCGACTCTCCGTAATCTTCTCAGGAAGTAGAGGCGCTGATGAGCTTTTTTGATAATTGCGTTCGTGTTCTCGGACCAGGAAAGATCTTCAGAGATGTGCACCCCCAGGAATTTGAAGTTCTTGACCCTTTCAACCATCGACCCGTTGATATAAATGGGGCTGTGGGTCCCCCTCCTACTCCTTCCAAAGTCCACAATCAGTTCCTTGGTTTTGCTGGTGTTCAGGGCCAGGTTATTGCGCTGGCACCATATGGACAGTTGCTCGATCTCTCTTCTGTACTCTGACTCATCCCCATCAGTGATACGCCCCACAATAGTGGTGTCATCAGCGAACTTGATGATGGAGTTCTGACGAATCTTATAGAATTTTTCGAGGATGTAACTAGTACAGTGGATAGGGGAGAACCAGTGGATGTGTTATATCTGGACTTTCAAAAGGTTTTGACAAGGTCCCACATAAGAGATTAGTATACAAACATAAAGCACACGGTATTGGGGGTTCAGTATTGATGTGGATAGAGAACTGGCTGGAGTAAACGGGTCCTTTTCAGAATGGCAGGCAGTGACTAGTGGGGTACTGCAAGGCTCAGTACTGGGACCCCAGCTATTTACAATATATATTAATGATTTGGACGAGGGAATTGAATGCAACATCTCCAAGTTTGCGGATGACACTAAGCTGGGGGGGCAGTGTTAGCTATGAGGAGGATGCTAGGAGGCTGCAAGGTGACTTGGATAGGCTGGGTGAGTGGGCAAATGCATGGCAGATGCAGTATAATGTGGATAAATGTGTGGTTATCCACTTTGGTGGCAAAAACAGGAAAGCAGACTATTATCTAAATGGTGGCCGATTAGGAAAAGGGGAGATGCAACGAGACCTGGGTGTCATGGTACACCAGTCACTGAAAGTAGGCATGCAGGTGCAGCAGGCAGTAAAGAAAGCGAATGGTATGTTAGCATTCATAGCAAAAGGATTTGAGTATAGGAGCAGGGAGGTTCTACTGAGAAAAGACTTTGCCTTCCTGGGGATGTTTGTGTGAATTAAATTGTGTGTATGTCTGTAGGAAATTGTCTTTGTTTGTATGGCTGTGGAAACAGAATTTCGTTTGAGCCTCACTGAGGCTCAAATGACAATAAATGGTATTGTATTGCATTGTATTGTATTGTACTGCAGTTGTACAGGGTCTTGGTGAGACCGCACCTGGAGTATTGCGTACAATTTTGGTCTCCAAATCTGAGGAAGGACATTATTGCCATAGAGGGAGTGCAGAGAAGGTTCACCAGACTGATTCCTGGGATGTCAGGACTTTCATATGAAGAAAGACTGGATAGACTCGGCTTGTACTCGCTAGAATTTAGTAGATTGAGGGGGGATCCTATAGAACCATCAGAATCAGAATGCTTTATTGTCATTGCATGTGTCACATACAACGAGATTACTGTGTCTCTCCATTTAAAAGAACTTGAAACATTCACATACTCATACTTTTTACACTCCCTCCCTCCCCAAACCCATCCATGGAGTCACATTTACATAAATTAACACTCTCTCCCACCCCCCACTCCTTCCCCATAACCCGCTCCCGAGACAGAGTTCAGTTCCAAGATTGCTGATGGGTAAAAGCTGTTCTTGAGTCTGGCAGTGCGTGACTTTAGCGACCTGTACCTTTTTCCTGAGGGCAGCAGTGTGAAAAGGTGGTGACAAGGATGTGTAATGTCTTTCACGATATTACAGGTCCTGCTGCGGCATCTGGAGTGGTAAATGTCCTCCAGAGGGGGCAGGGGGAGTCCAATGATACCCTGGGCAGTTTTTATCACCCTCTGGATAGCTGCTCTGTCAGCTGCTGAACAGTTCCCAAACCAGGCAGTTATGCAGTAAGTCAATATGCTTTCTACCGAACAGCAGTAGAAAGACTCCCGCAGTTTAGCAGACAGATGGGCCTTCCTCAGTGTTCTGAGGAAGTAAAGTCTCTGTTGTGCCTTTTTTACAACTACAGCAGAGTTCACAGACCATTTAAGATCCTCACTGATGTTGATCCCCAGAAATTTAAAACTAGGCACCCTCTCCACCTCCTCGCCCCCTATCTCCAGTGGCCTGAGCTCTATGTCACCTGAAATCAGTGATGATCTCCTTTGTCTTTTTAGTGTTCAGAGAGAGATTGTTGTGAGCACACCACTCAGAAAGTCTGTGCACCTCCTCTCTATAGGCGACCTCGTTCCCATTTGAGATGAGCCCCACCACGGTTGTATCGTCCGCAAATTTTATGATCCTATTTGCGGGGTGATGGGGCAAGCAGTCATGTGTGTATAGGGCGTAGAGGAGCGGACTGAGCACACAGCCCTGCGGTGCTCCTGTGCTGAGGGTCAGGGATGTCGAGGTGTAGGGTCCAAGTCTCACCGTCTGTGGGCGTTCACTGAGAAAGTCCAATATCCACCGACACAGTTGACTGCTGAGGCCAAGGTCTAGCATTTTTGTGATCAGCTTGCTGGGTATGATTGTATTAAAAGCTGAGCTGTAATCAACAAAAATCATCCTGACATATGACCCCTTCTCCTCTTGGTGTTGTAGTGCAGCATGGAGGATAGTGTTTATGGCATCCTCTGTAGATCTATGAGCCCTATATGCATACTGGTGTGGGTCGAGTGAGGGGGGGAGAGATAATTACAAAATTCTTAAGGGGTTGGACAGGCTAGATGCAGGAAGATAGTTCCCGATGTTGGGGAATCCAGGTCAAGGGGTCACAGCTTAAGGATAGAGGGGAAATCCTCTAGGACCGAGATGAGAAAAACTTTTTTCTCACAGAGAGGGGTGAATCCCTGGAACTCTCTGCCACAGAAGGTAGTTGAGGCCAGTTCATTGGCTATATTTAAGAGGGAGTTAGATGTGGCCTAAAGGGATCAGGGGGTATGGAGAGAAGGCAGGTACGGGATACTGAGTTGGATGATCAATAATAACCACATTTAAATAATTTTAAATATTTTAATATAACTTTAAAAATCTGCCTAAGAATACTACCTATTCATCCACCATTTTGCCTTTATAGATATGTATATAGCGCCGCAGAATTGTGCATCTATCCCCCCCCCCCTTGTTTTGTTTTCTGTTTCTTGTTTTTTGTACTAAATTATATGTATGCACTGAGTACGAGATGCTTTTAATCTCATTGTACATGTATAGTGACAATAAATGGCATATCTATATCTATCAGTCATGATCATATTGAATGGCGGTGCAGGCTCGAAGGGCAGAATGGCCTACTCCTGCACCTATTTTCTATGTTTCCATGTTTCTATGTGCTTGCTTAGATCCAAGAGTTTATGCTCAAGACAAGAGTCGTGTGCAGTGAGCCAATGTTCAGTGAAAATCCCCAAGTGGTTACACTCAAAGTTTCTGTGTAAGTGACAGATGTTTTTAAGAAGACAAAACTACCAAGTGCAGCATTAGTGAATAATACAGGATTAATCCTAGTTCAGAATTGTAGTTTTCCACTTAAACCACGTTGAAGAATGTAGGCTTATTTTAAAACCTGGCTGTGTGAGACATTTCTGGGTTTTGGTCAGGTGCCAAGTAAAAACTGGGCTCTTTGCTCGAAATGAAGCAGTAATGTCTGCCTCAAATCTTTTGGAATGCATGAGGTAAACATTCAAACCACATTCAAATTGTGTCGGAAGGAACTGCAGATGCTGGTTTACACCAGAGATAGACACAAAGTACTGGAGTAACTCAGCGGGACAGGCAACATCTCTGGAGAGAAGGAATGGGTGAGTTTTTGGGTCCAGACACTTCGTGGGTTTGGTGATCCCAGTAGACTGCTCCATTTAGTTTGTGCAAATCGGACCATTCAGCCCCACTGACCTTTGCCTCCTATCCTCCTTGCCAAGGTTAATGGTGGCATGAGGAGTAAATGATTAATTATTTTTACCAATCTGTTACAAGAACAGCTGCCTGAAGTAATCAAACTCAGCAATTGAATCTACAATGTTGTACATGTTCCTCTTCCTAACTTGTCTAATCTGATGTGCAACTATTTGTGCGGCACGATGGCACTGCGGTGGAGTTGCTGCCTTACAGCGCCAGAGACCCGGGGTCAATCCTGACTATGGGTGCTGCCTGTACGCTTTTTGTACCTTCTCCCTGTGACAGTGTGTGCACTCTTTATGTGTTGTGTTCCTTCTTTTATTGTATGGCTGTATGGTATTGGGGGTAGAGTGCTGACATGGATAGAAAATTGGTTGGCAGACTGGAAAGAAACTGTAGGGATTAACAGGTCCCTTTCAGAATGGCAGGCAGTGACTAGTGGGGTATCACAAGGCTCGGTGCAGGAACCGCAGCTATTTACAATATACATCAATGATTTGGATGAAAGGATTCAAAGTAACATTAGCAAATTTACAGATGACACAAAGCTGGGTGGCAGTGTGAACTATGACGAGGATGCTATGAGAATGCAGGGTGACTTGGACAGGTTGTGGGAGTGGGCAGATGCATGGCTGATGAAGTTTAATGTGGATAAATATGTGGTTATCCACTTTGGTATAAAAAACAGGAAGGCAGATTACTATCTAAATGGAATCATTGGGAAAAGGGGAAGTACAACGGGATCTGGGGGTCCTTTTTCATCGGTCTATGAAAATAAGCATGCAGTGAAGAAAGCGAATGGCATGTTGGCCTTTATAACAAGAGGAGTCAAGTATAGGAGCAAAGAGGCCCTTCTGTAGTTGCACAGGGCCCTAGTGAGACCACACCTGGAGTATTGTGTGCAGTTTTGGTCCACTATTCTTGCTATTGAGGGAGTGCAGTGTAGGTTTACAAGGTTAATTCCCAGGATGGCGTGACTGTCATATGCTGAGAGAATGGAGCGGCTGGGCTTGTACACTCTGGAGTTAAGAAGGATGAGAGGGACTATTATTAAAACATATAAGATTGTTAAGGGTTTGGACACGCTAGAGGCAGGAAACATGTTCCCGATGTTGGGGGTGTCCAGAACCAGGGGCCACAGTTTAAGAATAAGGGCTAAGCCATTTAGAACGGAGATGAGGAAACACTTTTTCTCACAGAAAGTTGTGAGTCTGTGGAATTCTCTGCCTCAGAGGCCAGTTCTCTGGATACTATCATGAGAGAGCTAGATAGGGCTCTTAAAGACAGCGGAGTCAGGAGATATGGGGAGAAGGCAGGAACTGATTAAGGATGATCAGCCATGATCATATTGAATGGCGGTGTTGGCTCGATGGGCCGAATGGCCTTTTCCTGCACCTATTGTCTATTGTCTATTGACTCCGTGGGCCACACTGTATCTCGAAACGAAAAGACTTGAGATTTAATATTGTTTCCTTTTATTTCATGACAGATCTAAGCATGATTAAGACAACCCTTGACCCCTGTGTTGATCAAATGAAGGGGTGTAATTGCCTTAGATTCTCCCCCCCCCCCCCCCACCTGACCTTCACTTCTGGAGTAATAGAATCAAGCTCATAACTGTTGGAAACATCTTCCTTTAGTTTAGTTTCTACAAGTGGGGTTTTAAATGCAGATTTAACTTTCTCCTGTGAAGCATTATCTTGTCCATCACTCGGGTTTCATCAACATATTTCATTTCTTGAACTGTCAACTGTTTCATGTTGACAGCAAATTTGGAGCTTGTGTGCATTGGCAATGTAGCTCTTTCATATAAGCAAGACACCAGCCAGACCATGAAGGAACAGAGTTCTGGAGTAACTCAGCGGGTCGAGCAGCATCTACGGAGATCATGGGTGGGTGACGTTTTGGTTCAGGACCCTTCTTAAGGACCAGACATCAATGAGTGCTGGACTCATGATGACGTAGAAACATAGAAAATAGTAGTTGGCCATTTGAGCCAGCACTGCCTTTCAATATGATCATGGCTGATCATCCAAAATCCATACCACATTCCTGCTATCTCCCCATATCCCTTGATTCTGTTAGCCCTAAGATCCACATCCAACTCTCTCTTGAAAACATCCAGTGAATTGGCCTCCACTGCCTTCTGTGGCAGAGAATTCCACAGATATTCTGCGTGAAAAAGTTTTCCCTCATCTCAGTCCTAAATGGCCTAACCCTTATTCTTAAACTGTGACCCCTGGTTCTGGACTCCCCCAACATCGGGAACATTGTTCCTGCATCTAGCCTGTTCAATCCTTTAAGAATTTTATATGTTTCTCTAAGATCCCCTCCCATCCTTCTCATTTCCAGCGAATTCAAGCCCAGTCGACCCATTCTTTCATCATATGTAAGTCCCGCCATCCCGGGTATTAACCTGGTGAACTTTCGCTGCACTCCCTCAATAGCAAGAATGTCCTTCCTCAAAGTAGGAAGGGTACAGAAGTGTGAAAAAGCACACCTCCAGATTCAGGGACAGTTTCTTCCCAGCTGTTATCAGGCAACTGAATCATCCTACCACAACCAGGGAGCAGTTCAGAACTACTAACTACCTCATTGGTGACCCTCGGACTATCCTTGCTGGCTTTATCTTGCACTAAACGTTATTCCCTTACCATGTATCTATACATTGTAAATAGCTCAATTGTAATCATACATTGTCTTTCTGCTGACTGTTTTTAGCACGCGACAAAAAGCATTTCTCTGTACACGTGACAATAAACTCAACTGAACTGAGTTCCTTGTATCTAACATTTTAGTCCAGTTGGTTATAACCACTGTGACGGTCATATGGTGAAGTGGTTTATTCCCTTCTGGGCCGACCTTCCATTCGTAAGATCGCAATTTTGTAAACGATCATAATCAGAGGTGACCTCATAATGTGCCTGGCCGGTGACATCACAGTGAACTGCATCCGTAACCATGAGAGACGGGCTCCATTTCATCTGACAACTTGGCAAACTGGCTCCATTTCATCTGTCAACTTGAAGTGGGTACATCAAACCCATTCTGCCAGGCATTGAAAGAGCTGGTAGCTACTAGAGGTCGAAACTCGAACCTTCACGGTGTGGATCAATAACCCAAGCAAAGAGTTTCGAGAATGCCAGAGAAAAAGGACAGCACCAAGCAGACTTTCAAGAGGAGATCTAAGGTAGATCTGAATCTGTTAATAGACCAAGATAAAAGATGGAGTGACTCAGCGGGTCTTATTCTTAAACTGTGACCCCTGGTTCTGGACGTAGGGACGTAGGGCTCTTCTGCCACTTCTGAGCTTTTCTTTATGGGAGAGAATCCTATCCATCCAGTGACAATCCTGTCTCCAGTCTCCAACATTCCCCCACCTCTTCCCCTCTCCCCTCCCCGCCCCTACCCAGCCTTCTACCCTCTCTGAACTTTTTATATCCACTGTTGGTGCAACAAATGTCTTGGCTTCTCTACTCCACTGGCCCACTCAAACCGGAAGGGTCCCGACAAATGTTAGGGAGCATCTCTGGAGAACATGGATAGGTGACATTTCGCAGAGTGCTGGAGTAACTCAGCGGGTCAGGCAGCATCTCTGGAGAACATAGATAGGTGAAGTTTCGCGGAGTGCTGGAGTAACTCAGCGGGTCAGGCAGCATCTCCGGAGAACATGGATAGGTGACGTTTCACAGAGTGCTGGAGTAACTCAGCGGGTCAGGCAGCATCTCTGGCGAACATAGATACGCGACGTTTCACAGGACAATGAAGCTAGTTGGAGAACTAGGGTGGGGAGTGATGGACAGAGAGGGAACGCAAGGGTTATTTGAAGTTGGAGAAATCAATATTCATATCGCTGAGTTGTAATCTGCCTGTCACGCTGAGTTTCTCCAGCATTTTGTGCCTATCTTCAGTGTAAACCAGCATCTGCTGTTCCTGCACATTTTGTCTTGCCCACATTGACCAAGATGCTCCATCTACACTAGTTCCTCCTGCCTGCATTTGCTCCATATCTCTCCATACCTATCCTATCCATGCACCTGTCAAGAGTCAAGAGTGTTTTATTGTCTTATGTCACAAAATGAACAATTAAATACTGACTTGCGATACGATAGAACTTTACCTATCCAAGGAGGGAAATTGATCTGCCAACAGTCATAAAACACAAGATAATGGTGGTCATGGTGGCGCAGCGGTAGTGTTGCTGCCTTACAGCGAATGCACGCTGTAGATCCAGGTTCGATCCCGATTACGGATGCTGTCTATACGGAGTTTGTACGTTCTCCCCGTGACTTGCGTGGGTTTTCTCCGAGATCTTCGGTTTTCTCCCACACTCCAAAGACGTACAGGTTTGTAGGTTAATTGGCTACGGTAACATTGTAATTGTACCTTGTGTGTGTAGTGCTAGTGTAGGGGATGATCGCTGGCGCGGATTTGCGCGGATCGCTGGTCGGCACGGACCCGGTGGGCCGAAGGGCCTGTTTCTGCGCTGTATCTTTAAATCAAACTAAACTAAACTAAACATGAAACATGAAATTAAACTGACGAGTGGAAAGGATTGGGGATGTGCACAGATTGGGGAGGGGGAGGGTCAGTCTACCCCACGACAGAAGGGGGTGGAGTTGTACAGTTTGATAGCCACGGGGAAGCAGGATCTCCTCTGGCGTTCTGTGCTGCATCTTGGTGGAACTCGTCTGTTGCTGAAGGTGCTCCTCAGTGTGTCATGGAGCGGGTTACGTAGCAGCACAACAGTAGTGTAAACATATTGCACTGAAAATCCTGACTAAACAGCAAAAAGGTTTCAGTGTATATTAGAGAAGCAGACAATTAGTCCAAATAGTCCTGTCCAAATATCTTCTGAATGCCATTGTACCAACCTCCATTACCACCTCTGGCAGCTTGTTCCATATACCCACCTCCTGGGTGAAGGGAGTGAATTAATTATGGTAGACAAAAATGCTGGAGAAACGCAGCGGGTGAGGCAGCGTCTAGATGCATGCTGCCTCAGCCACTGAGTTTCTCCAGCATTTTTGTCAACCTTCAATTTTTCCAGCATTTGCAGTTCTTTCTTAAACGAGTTAATTATGGTAGTCCTTTAGGAATGTTGGATTCAGCTGAGTCTTAAATTATGCCTGTGTAGAATTATCAATTCAGTTTTGCACTAATCATGCCTCTTTTGTTGATGGGGTGAGAAAACGTAAATTTTTGAGACTGGGCAAATATCCATGGGTCAGGCAAACTAGTTTAAATTGGACAAATTGCATTTTCACTTCAAATGAAATAGATTGGCTTGTTTAACCATTGCTTATTCTTTCACATGAGCTCGTTTACAGCATCTGCAGATCCTTTTAATTTAAAATTCTTTAAAATAGGGTTCGACTTAGTCAAAGCTTCACTTGTAAACCCAACTTTTTGCATCTTTGAACCATGAATTGGAGACCCAAAAATCTCTGTCGAATTGGTTATCAAAATTATCATGTGCTCCCTGGAATGATGCCAGCTCTTGGGATGAGACGTGAATTGGCCAAGATAGACTGGCAATTGATTCTTAAAGGGTTGACGGTGAATATGCAATGGAAGACATTTAAAGACTGCATGGATGAGCTACAACAATTGTTCATCCCAGTTTGGCAAAAGAATAAATCAGGGAAGGTAGTGTATCCGTGGTGAACAAGGGATAGTATCAAAACAAAAGATGAAGCATACAAATTAGCCAGAAAAAGCAGTCTACCAGAGAACTGGGAGAAATTCAGTCCAGCAGAGGAGGACAAAGGGCTTAATTAGGAAAGGGAAAATAGATTATGAAAGAAAACTGGCAGGGAACATAAAAACTGACTGCAAAAGTTTTTATAGATATGTGAAGAGAAAAAGATTAGTTAAAACAAATGTAGGTCCCTTGCAGTCAGAAACAGGTGAATTGATCATGGTGAACAAGGACATGGCAGACCAATTGATTAACTACTTTGGTTCTGTCTTCACAAAGGAAGACATAAATAATCTGCCGGAAATAGCTGGGGACCGGGGGTCAAATGAGATGGAGGAACTGAGTGAAATCCAGGTTAGCCGGGAAGTGGTGTTAGGTAAATTGAATGGATTAAAGGTCGATAAATCCTCAGGGCCAGTTAGGCTGCATCCCAGAGTACTTAAGGAAGTAGCCAAGAAATAGTGCATGCATTAGTGATAATTTTTCAAAACTCTTTAGATTCTGGAGTACTTCCTGAGGATTGGAGGGTAGCTAATGTAACCCCACTTTTTAAAAAGGGAGTTAGAGAGAAAACGGGGAATTACAGACCAGTTAGTCTAACATCGGTAGTGGGGAAACTGCTAGAATCAGTTATTAAAGATGGGATAGCAGCACATTTGGAAAGTGGTGAAATCATGGGACAAAGTCAGCATGGATTTATGAAAGGTAAATCATGTCTGACGAATCTTATAGAACTTTTCGAGGATGTAACTAGTAGAGTGGATAAGGGAGAACCAGTGGATGTGTTATATCTGGACTTTCAGAAGGCTTTCGAAAAGGTCCCACATAAGAGATTAGTATACAAACTTAAAGCACACGGTATTGGGGGTACAGTATTGATGTGGATAGAGAACTGGCTGGCAGACAGGAAGCAAAGAGTAGGAGTAAACGGGTCCTTTTCAGAATGGCAGGCAGTGACTAGTGGGGTACCGCAAGGCTCAGTGCTGGGACCCCAGCTATTTACAATATAAATTAATGATTTGGACGAGGGAATTGAATGCAACATCTCCAAGTTTGCAGATGACATAAAGCTGGGGGGCAGTGTTAGCTGTGAGGAGGATGCTAGGAGGCTGCAAGATGACTTGGATAGGCTGGGTGAGTGGGCAAATGCATGGCAGATGCAGTATAATGTGGATAAATGTGAGGTTATCCACTTTGGTGGCAAAAACAGGAAAGTAGACTGTTATCTGAATGGTGGCCGATTAGGAAAAGGGGAGATGCAACGAGACCTGGGTGTCATGGTACACCAGTCATTAAAAGTAGGCATGCAGGTGCAGCAGGCAGTGAAGAAAGCGAATGGTATGTTAGCATTCATAACAAAAGGATTTGAGTATAGGAGCAGGGAGTACGACTGCAGTTGTACATCGCCTTGGTGAGACCACACCTGGAGTATTGCGTACAGTTTTGGTCTCCTAATCTGTGGACAGACATACTTGCCATAGAGGGAGTACAGAGAAGGTTCACCAGACTGATTCCTGGGAATCATATGACTGATTTCATATGAAGAAAGACTGGATAGACTCGGCTTGTACTCGCTGGAATTTATAAGATTGAGGGGGAATCCTATAGAAACGTACAAAATTCTTAAGGGGTTGGACAGGCTAGATGCAGGAAGATTGTTCCCGATGTTGGGGAAGTCTAGAACAAGGGGTCACAGTTTAAGGATAAGGGGGAAGTCTTTTAGGACCGAGATGAGAAAAATATTTTTCACACCGAAAGTGGTGAATCTGTGGAATTCTCTGCCACAGAAGGTAGTTGTGGCCAGTTCATTGGCTATATTTAAGAGGGAGTTAGATGTGGCCCTTGTGGCTAAAGGGATCAGGGGGTATGGAGAGAAGGCAGGTACAGGATACTGAGTTGGATGATCAGCCATGATCATATTCAATGGTGGTACAGGCTCGAAGGTTTAATGCGGACAAATGTGAGGTTATCCACTTTGGTAGCAAAAACAGGAAGGCTGAATGCTGTCAAATTGGGAAAATGGGAAGTACAACGGGATCTGGGGGACCTTGCTCATCAGTCAATGAAAATAAGCATGCAGGCAGTGAAGAAAGCGAATGGCATGTTAGCCTTCATAACAAGAGGAGTTGAGTATAGGAATGAAGAGGTCCTTCTGCAGTTGTACAGGGCCCTAGTGAGACCACATCTGGAGTATTGTGTACAGTTTTGGTCCTCTAATTTGAGGAAGGACATTCTTGCTATTGAGGGAGTGCAGAGTAGGTTTACAAGGTTAATTCCCAGGATGGCAGGACTGTTATATGCTGAGAGAATGGAGTGGGTGGGCTTGTATACTCTGGAGTTTAGAAGGTTGAGAGGAGATCTTATTGAAACATATAAGATTATATCGGGTTTGGACATGCTAGAGGCTGGAAACATGTTCCCAATGTTGGGGGAGTCCAGAACCAGGGGCCGCAGTTTGAGAATTAAGGAGTAGGCCAAGTAGAACGGAGATGAGGAAACACTTCTTCACACAGAGAGTTATGAATTCTGTGGAATTCTCTGCCTCAGAGTGCTGTGGAGGCCGATGCTCTAGATACTTTCATGAGAGAGCTAGATAGGGCTCTTGAAGATAGGGGATATGTGGAGAAGGCAGGAACGGGGTACTGATTGTGGATGATCAGCCATGATCACATTGAATGGCGGTTCTGGCTCGAAGGGCCAAATGGCTTACTCCTGCACCTATTGTCTATTGTCAATTGGCTCATCCATAGAAACATAGAAAATAGGTACAGGAGTAGGCCATTCGGCCCTTGGAGCCTGTACCACCATTGAATATGATCATGGCTGATCATCCAACTCAGTATCCTGTACCTGCCTTCTCTCCATACCCCCTGATCCCTTTAGCCACAAGGGCCACATCTAACTCCCTCTTAAATATAGCTAATGAACTGGCCACAACTACCTTCTGTGGCAGAGAATTCCACAGATTCACCACTTTCTGTGTGAAAAATGTTTTTCTCATCTCGGTCCTAAAAGACTTCCCCCTTATCCTTAAACTGTGACCCCTTGTTCTAGACTTCCCCAACATCGGGAACAATCTTCCTGCATCTAGCCTGTCCAACCCCTTAAGAATGTTGTAAGTTTCTATAGGATCCCCCCTCAATCTTCTAAATTCCAGCGAGTACAAGCCGAGTCTATCCAGTCTTTCTTCATATGAAATCAGTCATATGATTCCCAGGAATCAGTTTGGTGAACCTTCTCTGTACTCCCTCTATGGCAAGAATGTCTGTCTGCAGATTAAGAGACCAAAACTGTACGCAATACTCCAGGTGTGGTCTCACCAAGGCCATGTACAACTGCAGTAGTACTCCCTGCTCATAAACTCAAATCCTTTTGCTATGAATGCCAACATACCATTCGCTTTCTTCACTGCCTGCTGCACCTGCATGCCGACTTTCAATGACTGGTGTACAATGACACCCAGGTCTCGTCGCATCTCCCCTTATCCTAATCGGCCACCATTTAGTTAATAGGCTACTTTCCTGTTTTTGCCACCAAAGTGGCTAACCTCACATTTATCCACATTTTATGCCATCTGCCATGCATTTGCCCACTCACCCAGCCTATCCAAGTCACCTTGCAGCCTCCTAGCATCCTCCTCACAGCTAACACTGCCCCCCAGCTTCGTGTCATCCGCAAACTTGGAGATGTTGCATTCAATTCCTTCGTCCAAATCATTAATATATATTGTAAATAGCTGGGGTAAATACCGAGCCTTGCGGTACCCCACTAGTCACTGCCTGACATTCTGAAAAGGACCCGTTTACTCCTACTCTTTGCTTCCTGTCTGCCAGCCAGTTTTCTATCCACATCAATACTGAACCCCCAATACCGTGTGCTTTACCGTGTGTTTGTATACTAATCTCTTATGTGGGACCTTGTCGAAAGCCTTCTGAAAGTCCAGATATAACACATCCACTGGTTCTCCCTTATCCACTCTACTAGTTACATCCTCAAAAAATTCTATAAGATTCGTCAGACATGATTTACCTTTCATAAATCCTTGCTGACTTTGCCCAATGATTTCACCACTTTCCAAATGTGCTGCTATCCCATCTTTATAACTGACTCTAGCATTTTCCCCACTACCGATGTTAGACTAACTGGTCTGTAATTCCCCGTTTTCTCTCTCCCTCCCTTTTTAAAAAGTGGGGTTACATTAGCTACCCTCAAATCCTCAGGAACTACGTTTTCCTTAGTGAAGACAGAATTTGTATGTTTCATCTTTTGTTTTGATACTAACCATGATTTTCCTTGTTATCTACGGATGTACTACCTTCCTTGATTTATTCTTTTGCCAAACTGGGATGAACAATTGTTGTGGTTCATCCATGCAGTCTTTAAATGCCTTCCATTGCATATCTACCGTCAACCCTTTAAGAATCAATTGCCAGTCTATCTTGGCCAATTCACGTCTCATACCCTCAAAGTTACCTTTCTTTAAGTTCAGAACCCTTGTTTCTGAATTAACAATGTCACTCTCCATCCTAATGAAGAACTCAACCATATTATGGTCACTCTTGCGCAAGGGGCCACACACAACAAGACGGCTAACTAACCCTTCCTCGTTACTCAATACCCAGTCAAGAATAGCCTGCTCTCTCGTTGGTTCCTCTACATGTTGGTTTAGAAAACTATCCGCATACATTCAAAGAAATCCTCTTCCTCAGCACCCCTGCTAATTGGATTCACCCAATCTATATGTAGATTGAAGTCACCCATTATAACTGTTTTACCTTTGTTGCACGCATTGCTAATTTCCTGTTTGATGCCATCCCCAACTCCACTACTCCTGTTAAGTGGCCTGTACACGTCCCACTAGCGTTTTCTGCCTCTTAGTGTTTCGCAGCTCTACCCATATCGATTCCACATTCTTCAAGCTAATGTCCTTCCTTTCCATTGCGTTAATCTCCTCTCTAATCAGCAACGCTACCCCACCTCCTTTTCCTTTCTGTCTATCCCTCCTGAATATTGAATATTCCTGGATATTCAGCTCCCAGCCTTGGTCACCCTGGAGCCATGCCTCTGTGATCCCAACTATATCATATTCATTAATAACAACTGCAAATTCCTCAATCAATCAATCAAAACGTTGTTGTCATTCAGAAATACATCAATAAATGCGAGTCTGGTCGAAATTTCATTGCATTTGGCTCCCCATGCAACACAAAAATATACAGAAGGATAAAATGGATAAAAAGATAAAATGGATAAAAAGATAAAATAGATAATAGTGGTGGCACATTACATGGCATTCAAGAGTGGTGGCTCGTGGGAAGAAACTGTTGCAAAACCTTGACGTTCTGCTCCTTAAGCTACAATATCTTTTGCCCGAGGGAAGCAGAGTGAACAGTCCATGATGGAGATGTGTGGGGTCCTTTATAATACTGCTGGTCTTAGACAAGCAACGTTTGCTCGCAATGTCCCCGATTGAGGGGAGAGAAGTCCCGATGATTTTTTCAGCCATCCTCACCACTCTCTGCGCGGACTTCCAGTCGAAGGCTTTACAGTCCCCAAACCAGACAGAGATGCAGCTGGTCAGAATACTCTCAATGGTGCCCCTTTAGAAAGTGGTGAGGATGGGATGGGGGAGGTGAGCTCCTCTCATTCGGCACAGAAAGTGCAAACGATGCTGAGCTCTCTTAACTAATAATGTGATGTTATTTGGCCAGGTGAGGCTGTTAGTGATCTGCACCCCCAGGAACTTAGTGCTACTGACCAGCTCCACATCAATGTCATTAATGTGTAGTGGTGTGTGACTGTACCGGTTTCTCCTGAAGTCAATGATGACCTCCTTTGTTTTGTCAACATTCAGGATCAGATTGTTCATGTTGCACCAGTCCACCAGTTGTTTCATCTCCTCCCTGTAAGCCAGCTCATTGTCGTCCCGGATAAGGCCCACCACTGTTGTGTCATCTGCGTACTTCAAGATGTGGTTTGTACTAAACCTGGCACAACCAGCCGTGGGTCATCAGGGTAAACAGCAGTGGATTCAGGACACAGCCCTGAGGGGAGCCGGTGCTCAGAGAGATGATGTTGGAGGTGTTGTTTCCAACCCGCACTGACCGGGGTCTGTCAGTGAGGAAGTCCAGTAGCCAATTACACAGGGGGGTGCTGAGGCCCAATGGACCCAGGTTGCTTATCAGGTGCTGAGGGATGATTGTGTTGAACGCTGAACTAAAGTCCACGAACAGCATTCTTGAATTGAATTGAATTGAATTGAATTCCTTTATTGTCACTCAGACCTTAAGGTCTGAACGAAATTTCGTACCTGCAGTCATACATATAATAATAAATAACAAAAGCACACAATAAACACAAATTAACATCCACCACAGTATGTTCACCAGGCACCTCCTCACTGTGATGGAGGCAAAAGTCTTGAAGTCTCTGTCTCTTCCCTCCTTGTTCTCCCTCTGCGCTGAGGCGATCCAGGCTTCCGCTGTTGTGACCCCGCCGGGTGATGGTGAGTAAATCCCGCGGCTCAACCGTGCTCTGCGAACGGGCCGGTTCAAGCTCCGTGGCCCGGGGTGGTTGAAGCTGCCGAAGATGCCGCCCTCCAGTCCAGCGGACGCAGCTGTAGTTGCGGGTACTCCGGAAAAACAGGTCACCAACCTGTGACCTGCAAGCTCCCGACGATGTCATCCACTGGGCCCGCAGCTGAGCCCCGAATTCAGGTCGCCGCTGCAGGAACGCCGCCGCAGCCCCGAAGCCCCGAACTCGGGCCACCGGAACGCCGCCACAGCCCGAAGTCAGCCAGCCTCGCGTTGGTAAATCCTGGCTCTGCCTCCAGAGCCTCGAGGTCGGTCACAGTTGGAGGCCGCCAGCTCCGCCATTAGGCCTCAGCGCAGACGGAGGCAGAGAAGGGGGATACAACAAGAAAAAGTTGCATTCCCCTGAAAGAAGGGACAAAAAACATGGTCCCCCCCCCCCCACACACACATATACACAACCTAATAAACAAAAATTTAACTAAAACAGGACAAAAGAAAACAACAAAAAAATAAAAAACAGACGGACTGCAGGTGAGCCGCAGCTGTCAAGCAGAGCCGCCACTTCCGGGATATTCGTACATACTTGTTCTTCTCCTCGAGATGTTCCAGGCTCAGATGGAGTACAGAGGATATAGCGTCCTCTGTGGAGCGGTTTGGCCTGTAAGCAAACTGGTATGGGTCAAGTACGGAGGGGAGTCTGGAAGTAATATGGTCCCGGACCAGCCTCTCGAAGCACTTCATCATTATGGGAGTGAGTGCTACAGGGCGGTAATCATTGAGACAAGTTATTGCGGATTTTTTTGTCACTGGTATGATGGTGGCAGTCTTGAAACATGATGGGACGACAGCCTGGTTCAGCGAGGTGTTGATAATGTCAGTAAGGACATGTGCCAGCTGATCAGCACATTCTCTGAGAACTCATCCACCTTATTACGAATGCTCCCCGGATTGCGACTGGGTACTCTTCCCGGGAGCTCTTTGTAATCCAAACGGTTTGCAAATAGGAAATGCTGAGGTAAGGACCGATTTCCCACTTGGTAGAAGATGCCTCCAGTCCCATAGCAACGGCCAAATCCATCAGCTGGGCTCCCAAACTCTCTATTGGATGGATGGGCCATACATAAAGAGGGTGACCATGCAGTGGGGAGAATCTGCATCTAAATGTGGAGCAGAAAAAATGTATAGGAAAAAACAGCAGATGCTGATTTACACCAATGATAGACTCAAAATGCTGGAGTAACTTAGCGGGACAGGCGGCATCTCTGGATAGGAGGAATGGGTGATGTTTCATGCCTATCTTCAGTGTAAACCAGCATCTGCTGTTCTTACATCACCCTCTCTATCTCTCGTTTGCCTCACCCCTGACTCTCGTCTGAAGAAGGGCCTTGACCCATAACATCACCTACTCCAGCATTTTGTGACTATCTTAAATGTAGAGCAAGATGGGGGCAAATTGCCTGGAAGAGAGACCAGAATAAGATGCAATGTCAAATTCCCATCTACAGAGGATCAGTTCTTCTCATTATGGTGGTGTTTAGTTTGTGCCCAGTCTGTATTGGAGAACTTTATGTGTAGGCTTATTATTGTCACGTGTACTGAGATAAAGTGAAAAGCTTTGTTTTCAAAGGTTTCTAAGGTCTTTTATTGTCACCTGTACCAATTAAGGTACAGTGATATTCGAATTACCAATCCGCCGTACAAAAAAAGTAACAAGACACACAACTACATAAAAGTTAACATAAACATCCACTCACTGTGTAGGAAGGCAATAAAGTCTAACCTTCTTCCCTCATTTTTCTCCTGCAGTCGGGGCAGTTGAACCATCTGTCGGGGCAATCGGAGCTCCCGCAGCTGGTGGTCGAAGCCCCCGCGTCGGGGCGATCCAAGCCCCCATGTCGGGGCGCTCCAAGCGCCGCCGGCAGCCTGTGTTCGAAGTATGGTGAAGCGTCTCAGGCTATGAGTAGAATAAAATAACATTGCATCTGGTTAACCCAGAGACCACGGTCCCTCATTGATGTGTGGGAAGGAGCAGAACTGCAGATGCTGGTTTGAACCGAAGATAAAGAACCGAAGATCAGGGGTGAGGGAAACGAGAGTTATGGAAGACATTTGAAAGCAGACGATGATGTCTGCCTACTATGTTCTGTTGCGCTAAAGCAAAGCAAGAATTTCAATGTCCGATCAGGGACACATGACAATAAACTCTCTTGAATATTGAATCTCTTGAATCTTGAATCAAGGAACAGTAGATTGGTTCATTCGAAGGTAGACACAAAATGCTGGAGTAACTCAGCGGGACAGACAGCATCTCTGGAGAGAAGGAATGGTTCGGGTCGGGACCCTTCTGCAGACTAGAATGGTTCATTGTTGGCAGGGGAAGATGACACCAAGGCTTACAATCAGTAAAATTAATCAGGACAGTGTAATCAAACCTGAAACATCACCTGCCCTTTTACTCCAGAGATGCTGTCAGTCCCACTGGGTTCCTCCAGCCTTTTGTGTCTATCTTCGGTTTTTCATTGATCTTTGACATTTCCCTCCATGGTGAGTAGAGTCTTTTGGTATACAGGCCATGTTTTCTCAGGACCGTATGATGGTGGAGTGGTCAGTACCCGTGAAGGACCAGGCAGTGTCCACCACCTTTTATAATCTCCTTCTTACCTGGGCTTTCGAATTGGCGAACCTGGCCCTGATGATACCAGTCAAAGATGCTGCCATGTACAGGTCCACCACCGATTTTCCGGCACCACATTGTGTTTGTTTGCGTATGTGCACTGCTTGATGTTAGTGTTTGAGTTACTTTTCCTGGGGTTGGGATGAATAGCCACTCATGGATTCAGTCGACACTGGATAACTATCTCTCCTGCCTAGAGTCACACAACATGCAAGCAGGTCATTTGGCCCAATTTACTCAAATCGACCAACATGTCCCATCTACACTAGTCCCACCTGCCTGTGTTTGGCCCATAAGGGAAAAAAGTGTTCGGCACGGACTTGTAGGGCCGAGATGGCCTGTTTCCGTGCTGTAATTGTTATATGGTTATTATATGGTTATAACCTTCCTAAACCATTCCTATCCATGTACCCGTCCGTTATGCTTCACATATGAACCCTGTTAGAGGAAAGATGTGGTCAATCTGGAGGAGAGGGTGCAGAGAAGATTTACAAGATGTTGCCCGGACTCGAGGGCCTGAGCTATAGGGAGAGGTTGGGCAGGCTAGGACTTTATTCCATGGAGTACAGGAGGCTGATCTTACAGAAGTGTGTACAGGGCCGGATTTAGATGAAGAGGCCCTAAGCTGTTCCACTTGTGAGGCCCCTCCCAATGTCCCACACACCAGATTGAAACCGATTTGCAGCCGAGCGTGGCCAATGGGATAAGGGGCTGGAAAGCTGCGCTTATTTATTTATTTATTGCCAGTGCTAGTGACGTGTTATTGGCTTAAAACACTATTATTCTGAAATGGAGGGCAAGGAAAATTACTGAAGGGTTGTTTAGAGACTACAGTGCATTGTGACAGCATATGTAAGAAAGGCCTATGACAGTGTCAACAATATTACACACCTTGCAGGGCTCTCACTTAATTTTTTTTCTCTGTTGTCAGCCGGGCAACCTTGGCAGCTTTTTAAGTTGCCAAATGACAGTTTAGGTGGTCATTTAAGGCGGCTTGCATGATGCGTGCGATAATGTGCTCGCACGAAGTGCGTAGTTTCCAGTCG
The DNA here is from genome assembly GCF_010909765.2 of Amblyraja radiata. NCBI lineage: Eukaryota > Metazoa > Chordata > Chondrichthyes > Rajiformes > Rajidae > Amblyraja > Amblyraja radiata. The sequence goes on along the minus strand of NC_045978.1, from coordinate 41,916,923 downwards.
GAATTATGCTCAGTGAAGCATTCACATATTATTTCTGCTACAAATAAAGTCACAAACTAAACATATTCACCTATCAAGACATGATATATAACACATTGACATGTAGCAAAATTATAATACAGTTTCTCAACTCTTTTTACACATTGCAATTAATGCAATTACTATTATTTATTTCCACTTTCAAACAAAAATGTGGTTGGATTATTCAGTGTATGATCAGCCTCGGTGAGACCAAGCGCAGGCTTGGCGATCGCTTTGCACAACACCTCCACTCAGTTCGCAATGACCAACCTGATCTCCCTGTGGCTCAACACTTCAACTCCCCTTCCCATTCTGAATCCAACCTTTCTGTCCTGGGCCTCCCCCATGGCCAGAGTGAGGCCCACCGCATATTGGAGGAGCAGCACCTCATATTTTCTTGCGTAGTTTACACCCAGCGATATGAACATTGGCTTCTCTAATTTCAGGTATTCCTTGCTTTCTCCCTCCTTCCCCTCCCATTTCCAGCTCTCCCACAGCCTACTGTCTCCGCCTCTTCCTTTCTTTTTCATGTCCCACCCCTCCCGACATCTATCTGAAGAAGGGTCTCGACCCGAAACGTCGTCTATTCCTTCGCTCCATAGATGCTGCCTTACCCACTGATTTTCTCCAGTTTTTTTGTCTACCAATGGGATCCCACCACTGGCCATATCTTCCCATCTCCTCCCCTGTTGGTTTTCTGCAGAGACTACTCCCTCCATAACTCGCTGGTCAATTTTTCCCTTCCCACCCAAAGCACCTGGTACTTTCTCTTGCAACCGCAGGAAATGCTACACTTGTTGCTTTACCTCCCCCTTTGACTCCATTCAAGGACCCAAACAGTCTTTCCAGGTGTGGCAGAGGTTCACCTGCACTTCCTCCAACCTCATCTATTGCATCCACTGCTCTAGGTGTCAGCTGCTCTACATCGGTGAGACCAAGCGTAGGCTTGGCGATCGCTTCACCCAACTCCTCCGCTCGGTCCGCAATAACCAACCTGATCTCCCGGTAGCTCAGCACTTCATCTCCCCCTCCCATTCCGAATCTGACCTTTCTGTCCTGGGCCTCTTGCATGGCCAGAGTGAGGCCCACTGTAAATTGGAGGAGCAGCACCTCATATTTCGCTTGGGCGGTTTACACCCCAGCGGTATGAACAATTTCTTCCATTTCAGGTAATCCTTGCTTTCTCCCCCCGCTTCCCAGCTCTCCTTCAGCCCACTGTCTCCTCCTCTTCCTTTCTTCTTCCTGTCCCCCACACCCTCACATCAGTCTGAAGAAGGGTTTCGACCCGAATCGTCGCCTATTTCCTTCGCTCCATAGATGCTGCCTCACCCGCTGAGTTTCTTCAGCATTTCTATCTATCCATTCACACAAGTTCTGTTATCCTACTTTCTTCACCCACTCCCTCCACATTAGGGGCAATTTTACAGTGACAAGTTAACCTACAGAGCCTATGTATCTTTGGGATGTGGGAGGAAACCCACACATTTACAGGAAGAATGTGCAAATTCATCACAGACAGTGCCCGAGGAAAGGATCTCTGGCGTGTGAGGCAGCAGGTCTACCAGCTGTGCCACTATATTTTGTTTTCCAACACACAAAAAATTATACGTTGATAACTTTGGTTACAAAAAATATGAAAATATCCATTTTCAGTTTTTAATCTCCAAGTGACGCTATGTCCCTCTTTACAGCTACTGTATGTTTTAATTCAGTTCAAGACTATGGGGCAGTACATTGGCCATAAAGTTGCTGCCTAAAAGTGCCAGAGACCCGGAATTGATCCTGAATATGGGTGCTGTCTGTGTAGAGTTTGCTCCTTTTTTCTTTGATCGCAAGGGTTTTCTTCGGGTGCTCTGGTTTCCTTCCACATTCCAAAGATGTGCAGGTACCTATTTCAGACCCAACCCAAAACGTAATATTTTCCTTTTGTCCAGAGATTCTGCCTGACCTGTTCAGTTACTCCAGCTTATTGGGTCTATCTTCAAAGGTATCAAAGGTATTTTATTAGTCACATTCACATACACCTAGGTGTAGTGAAGTGAAATGCTTTTTGCCATTTTGCAGCACACAAAAAAAAATACAGACATAACACCAATGAGAGTCTTAAACACATAGAACATCCCCCCACAATGGCTCCCACCATGAGGGAAGGCACAAAGTCCAGTCCCCAACCCCAGTTCACCCATAGTCGGGCCCATTGAGGCCTCCACAGTTGCCTCTACTGAGGCCCGATTTCCTGGCCGTTCTCGCCGGGTGATGTTGCTCCGGCGTCGGGAGAGTCCTCCCAGCGGCCTGGGAACCCTGGAACGGTCGCTTCCGCACTGGAGGCCGGGGCTTCCGAAGCCGACAAGGCCGTGCCGGTTGGAGCTCCACAACTGGCGATCTCGTCGCGAGATCCCAGGCTCCCGGTGTAAAGTTCGGCGCCGCCGCCCGCAGCTGGCCGCTCCACAGTCCCGCAGCTCCGCGATGTTGTTCCCGGCGGTCTCAGCTCACCGGAGTTCCAGCGCGGCGACCCAGGCAAGGCATCGCCCGCTCCACGATAGCGCTCCAGCGCTGTGCCGCCGCCGAAAGCCGTGGTTCTGGGCGCTCCCCGACAGAAAACGCCGCTCCAGGCCCGCTGGTAGGCCGCGAGGACGGGTCGAAGCTACAGCCCGGAGAAAAGCTGCCTCTCCGACCAGGTAGGGACCCTGAAAGGTAGTTTCCCCCTCCCCACCACCCCCACATAAAAAAGTCTAGACCTCCAACAAAACACTTTAACTAACTTAAAATAAAAATAAAAAGATGAAGGGACAGACAGCTGCTGGCTGGGCAGCCGTGCACAGGACAGCGCCCCCTACCTTAAACCAGCATCTGCAGTTCTGAAGGAGGAGGGAGTGGGGAAGGGGAGAGAGGGGGAAGAGTGTGCAGGGATGGGGAGAGTAGTAGGGGGAGAGGGAAGAGTGGGGAGGGAGGGGAGGGGAGAGTGGGGAAGGGTGGTGAGGGTAAGAGTGGGAGAGGGGTAGGGGGAGTGGTGGAAGAGGCAGAGATGGGTAGGGGAGAGAGGTGGGGGGAGAGGGGTGGTGGTTGGGGGTGGGAGGGGAGGAGGCAGAGGGGTGAGGAGAGAGGGATGGGGGTGGGAGGAAGAGGGGGAGGAGAGGGAGATGTAGAGGGGTGAGGAGAGGGAGATGGAGAAGGGGGGATGAGAGAGGGGTGGGGTAGGGGAGGAGAGGAGACAGGGGGAGAGAGGTGTGGCCCTCACTCCAGCCCAGGCTCTGCTGCAGCACAGGCAGCAGCCTCCCCACCAGGCGCTGGGCGGGGGACATGGACTCGAGGATGGCCACGGGCGGGGATCGACCTGAGGACCCCGAGCGAGGCGGTGGGCGGGTGGGCAACGAACCGGGCTTGGGCCGCGGCAGCAGTCTTCCCATCAGGCGCCGGACCCGAGCGAGGATGTGGACGGGCGTGGACTCCGAGCAAGGTCGCGGCAGGCGGGCATCTGCAGAAATGTCTGGATATTTCTGAGCTCCATGGGCTCGCATATTCGGCGCTTCAGACCCCAAGTATGGGGAGGGGGAGAGGGGGGAGTGGGGGTGAAGAGGGGGAGAGGAAGGAGAGCATTGCGGGGAGAGGTGAAGTGGGGGGCGGGCAGGCGGACGGGCTGGAATCGTGGCGCGAGCGTACTTTGAGGCATACGTGAGGCAGGTGCAAAGATTATAGAGGAGCCCCCCCTCTCACAACTCTCCCCTCTTCCCCCTTCCCCATACACCCTCCCCTTCTCTCCTCCCACACCCTCAAAACAATGACCAGAATTGCCTCTTCCTCTCACCCTCACCACTCTCCCTTCCCCTCCACTCACTCTGCCATAAGCAGATAGCTCAGAGAAAGCAGGACAGAGGCAGGGAGGGAGCAACAGATGGATACGGATAAGATGCAGTGTTTGTCGAGCAGATTCCCTCCAGCATGTTGTCCCAGTAAAGAATGAAAAACTGGAACTAGACACAGCTATTCACAGCCGTTTCAGGAGTGCCACAGGTGGAGAAGGTGGAAATCCATTTCCTAAAGATGGGGTATCTACTAGCTGAGTATCTACTTCTTCTTCTATGTGGTGTTTTTTGGCGGTTGGCAAACAACTTTTTTGGTGCATTACCGCCACCAACTGGCATGGAGTGTGGATCAAACATCACCATTACATATACTAATAACCTATATCCTTCTGAACAAATTGGTTACCCTAAGAAAATGCAACAGGATTTGATAGCACTTATATGAACTTCCTTGCAAAATATCTACCAAATCAAATTGTATTCTTTCTTTTCTGAACTGCTCACTCATCCGTTCTCTCTCCTCCTCATACCTCTCACAATGTACAATGACATGCTCTATTGTCTCTTCTTGCCCACAGTATTCACATCTACCTGTATTATGCTTGCCTATTATAAAAAGTGTACTGTTCAGACCAGTGTGTCCAAATCTAATTCTTGAGATTACTGTCTCCTCTTTTCTGTTTTTTTCCTGCACATCTCATTTCTCCCACTTTCCTCTGGACTCTGTAGAACCACCGTCCTTTCCGCTCTTCATCCCATTGCTTTTGCCATCTCTCCTTCAGTCTTTGCTTAATAATGTCTTTGATTTCAGTTTTACCTATGTTAATACTTAAATCAATTTTACTTCTTTTTGCTACCTCTTTTGCTACCTTATCTGCCATTTCGTTTCCTCTAATGCCAATGTGTGCTGGTACCCATAAAAATATGACTGTAAGCCCCATCATTTGAATTCTGAATAGTGTTTGTTGTATTTCAATCAAAATGTCTGGTCTACTGTCTGAATGGCTGTGCTGTAAACTCTTTATTGCTAAACCTGAATCTGAACAAATAACTGTCCTTAAAGGCCTAGTATCCTCGACCCACTGTACCGCTAACAATATTGCAATCATTTCACCTGTGTATACTGAGACCTCATTATTGATCCTCTTCCCTAGCTGAGTATGATGTTCACTAATTCTTTAAACAACCTGTTTGGAAATTTGCCAGATTATGATAATTATTCCTTAATCCCATAGGTTTAAGGTGAAGGGGAAATTATTTAATAGGAATCTGAGGGTAACTTTTTCACACAAAGGGTGGTGGGTGTATGGAAAAAGCTGCCAGAGGGGTTAGCTGAGACAGGGACTGTCCCAACATTTACGAAACAGTTATACAGGTACAAGGATTGGACAGGTTTGGAGGGATATGGACCAAATGCAGGCAGATGGGATGTGTAGCTGGGACATGTTGGCCGGTGTGGGTAAATTGGGCCAAAGGGCCTGTTTCCACACGATCACTCTTTACTTTTACTTACTTTTATTAATTTATTGAACATGTTAAAAAATACAAACACAAATAAACTTGTAAGCAATAAAAAAAACTAAAATGAAACACAAAGGAAAACAAACAAATAAGTAACTCAAATAATACAAATAATATCGTTCATGTTCATTCTATGACAGCACACATAACCTGTGGGGTAAGACAGCCAAGACTGGCCATGGGTGGAAGTTGTGGTCTGCAATGGTGTGGATAGAATCTCAGGCAACTAGATATTTCACACTTTTGGATTTGCCAGATTTCTAGAATCTGCAATTTTTTTGCTTTACTTCATCCTGATTTGCAATCAATTAATGATGGTTTGCAGAATGATCCTGACCTGAAACGTTACCCATCCTTTTTCACCAGAGATGCTTCCTGACCCGAGTTACTCCAGCGCTTTGTGTCTATTTTTGGTATAATCCAGCATCTGCAGTTCCTTGTTTCTACTAATGATGGTTTGACTTTGGTGAACAATAGTCAGTTCACCATCAATGGCCAATACGAATGAGTGTTGAATATTAAGTTTGTGTGTTCTCACTGAGCGGTCAGGTGTAGCCTCATTCTGTGGCCTGAAGTTTTTATTTCCTTCAAGTTGTCTGATTTTATTTGATTTCGAAATCACGTGAGTGACTACGTAAAGAATCCTGCCAGTCCGCATGCACGTCAATTCGTCTAGCACACTGGAGCGAGCGGAGCAGTTTGTACTGCTCTGCAAGGTAAGTCACTTTTCACCGGGCCACTCTATAGTGTGCCCGGGGTAGCTATGGAGGCGGACGGGGGTTTCGGCTGCCGTGGAAGCTCCATAGGAGAGGCGGCTAAAATTGGGAACCGCGGCCCAAATGGGAGGCCAGCGTAGGCTCTATGAGGTGCTGGGATAGCGGCTGTTGCCGTTATAGTCTGCACGGCAGCAGACTGCCCAAATGGGAGACCGGTGTAGGCTCCATGAGGTGCTGGGATTGCAGCTGTTGCCGTTAGTCAGGTAGTTACCAGCAGAAAGCTCGTCTGGCATATATTATAACTTTATCTGACCTGCAAGTTCATGCTGTGAATCAACAATGTATTTATAATAATCCATAGGCTCTCAATACCAGTATTCCTGATTGAGTGCTGGGTCGAAGAGATTGTGTTATGCACTCTGGAGACTTAGGACTGCGAGGCAAATTCTTGATTCAGCCTTGCATTATACTAATCTCCACTCTGAAGGAAAACGCTACGTATTCATGGTGACTCTTAGTCACGAGTTGACGGGGAACTTGTATTCTCACATCTAAGGGAGACTGTGGTTTCAGCTCTAGTCATTAGCTGCTGGTTATATATTATTAACGATATGTATGAATAACTAGATAATGCATCTTCCGCGGGTAGGAAAGCCTAAACATTTCCGTTCGTAGGATTAATAGAGGAACAGCGATTCCGAGTGCAAACAGTGACGACTCATCCGAGGATGAGTAGTCTGGCCAAGGACTAGAGGGGTATATTTCTTAAGATTACAGAAATATGGCGCAGGCCAAATCGGTTAGCATTAGGCTAATCAAATTGTGGGTTTACTTACCCAGTCTAAGATGGATGATTGGCTGTCTGAAATTTAACTGACTCAGAGAATTGATCTTGTAGTTGCATACTCTGTCATATCTACAGAGAGTAATGGTGGATGGTTGTTTGTCAGGTTGGAGGCCAGTGACTAGTGGGGTGCCACAGGGATCTGTGTTGGGTCCACTGTTGTTTGTCATGTACATCAATGATCTGGATGATGGTGTGGTAAATTGGATTAGTAAGTATGCAGATGATACTAAGATAGGTGGGGTTGTGGATAATGAAGTAGATTTTCAAAGTCTACCAAGAGATTTATGCCAGTTGGAAGAGTGGGCTGAAAGATGGCAGATGGAGTTTAATGCTGATAAGTGTGAGGTGCTACATCTTGGCAGGACAAATCAAAATAGGACGTACATGGTAAATGGTAGGGAATTGAAGAATGCAGGTGAACAGAGGGATCTGGGAATAACTGTGCACAGTTCCCTGAAAGTGGAATCTCATGTAGATAGGGTGGTAAAGAAAGCTTTTGGTGTGCTGGCCCTTATAAATCAGAGCATTGAGTATAGAAGTTGGGATGTAATGTTAAAATTGTACAAGGCGTTGGTGAGGCCAATTCTGGAGTATGGTGTACAATTTTGGTCGCCTAATTATAGGAAGGATGTCAACAAAATAGAGAGAGTACAGAGGAGATTTACTAGAATGTTGCCTGGGTTTCAGCAACTAAGTTACAGAGAAAGGTTGAACAAGTTAGGGCTTTATTCTTTGGAGCGCAGAAGGTTAAGGGGGGACTTGATAGAGGCCTTTAAAATGATGAGAGGGATAGACAGAGTTGACGTGGATAAGCTTTTCCCACTGAGAGTAGGGAAGTTTCAAACAAGGGCACATGACTTGAGAATTAAGGGACAGAAGTTTAGGGGTAACATGAGGGGGAACTTCTTTACTCAGAGAGTGGTGGCTGTGTGGAATGAGCTTCCAGTGAAGGTGGTGGAGGCAGGTTCGTTTTTATCATTTAAAAATAAATTGGATAGTTATATGGACAGGAAAGGAATGGAGGGTTATGGTCTGAGCACAGGTATATGGGACTAGGGGAGAATACGTGCTCGGCACGGACTAGAAGGGTCGAGATGGCCTGTTTCCATACTGTAATTGTTATATGGTTATATGGTTATACACATAGGCACAGATTCTGCTGTTTAATAACAAAGCTAGTGGTGAAAGCCTATGCTACCCTTCTCAGATTAATAGGCATTATGTCATCGAGTTTTAGGTATTATGCAAAATTGCAAATGATAAAACTTATGAGTTGTCGGTAGATATCTTTTGCGATATTACAAATGAGGCAACATGAAATTTAACAGAAGGTACACAAAAAAGCTGGAGAAACTCAGCGGGTGCAGCAGCATCTATGGAGCGAAGAAAATAGGCAACGTTTCGGGCCGAAACCCATCTTCAGACTGATCGGGGGTGGGGGTGGGGGGGGGGGGGGGGGGGGGGGGGCAGGGACAAGAAAGGAAAAAGGAGGAGGAGCCCGAAGGCTGGGGATGGGAGGAGACAGCAGGGGGACTGAGGAAGGGGAGGAGATAGCAAGGACTAACAAAATTGGGAGAATTCGATGTTCATGCCCCCAGGATGCAGACACCCCAAGCGGAATATGAGGTGCTGTTCCTCCAATTTCCGGTGCTGCTCGCTGTGGCCATGGAGGAGACCCAGGACAGAAATTTAACAGTGCCAATTTGCCTATTCAACCACGCCATGGTAGGCGGCTGAAGCAACTCTTATTTACTCATTCACGTGTGACGGCTGGGACAGCCTGTCTTCTCGGGCAGCTAGCTCTGCACGATTGTATGAGAACCTTGTGAACAACATATGTGAGTCAATTCTATACGGAAGTAACAGGTTTGTGTGGCTTCCAGTTTGAGCCTAGAGGAACTTATGCGACAGCACAATTGACATTGCTTGTGCTGCTTTATGATTTCTGTAATACCATAAGTGGGACATAAATGATTGGTTCTTCACCCACTATTCTCTAACGTTATACAGGGTGTCTTTTATTTGACCACTCTAATAGCCTACACTCATTGTAATGTACGATGTACATCAGCAAATTGTAATGCAAATATTCCTCAACATTTTCCTAATGGGACCAGTATCTTAAAATGATTTTGCTTTCAGCAGCTGATCTCAGCATAAAGAACACAGCCTTACTCAATCTCTGGCTTAGTCTCCACGTCATACTGACATTAGGGTAGCTTGTTATAGAAATAATCTCATAAGCAAATAAGCAGGATTGCGTACATTTGAGGTTGACAGCATACCCACCAGAGCAGAGATCAGGCAGGGATTACGTGCCCTCCACTCTCAACCCTAGTCTCATAAAGATAATTTGGTAGTTCTAGCCTTCAATCTTTCAATAGCTTAGGTCAGCAACTATTCTGTGGTTTCATACAGCTACTTTGAAGATTGAGGCGCATGCGGACTGGCGGGTTTCTTCACATAATCCCTCACTGCAACTTCTCATAAAATAAAGATCAAACTTCTAACGGTAAGTTCTCGTTTAATCTTTCTATTTTTCAACTTCCTTCCAGAGTCACCCTCTGTTTAAGTGCAGTGAAGAGATGGTGAAGGACTGGTTGGAGACCTGTGGTGTAAATGTGGTGGAAGTGAATCAGTTGTGTCTTTAGTGTCCCTCTAAATGTATGTTTTGGACGGTGGCTGGTGGTGCGCAAGAGGTTGTGGGTGTCTGTTTGTTTGCGGTAATTATTTTAGTTTGGAGATACAGATTAGAAACAGCCCTTTCGGCCCACCGAGTCCACACAGACCATCTATCACCCATTCACACTAGTTCTGTATTATCCCATTTTCTCTTCCACTCCCTGCACACACGGGCGATTTACAGAGGCCAATTAACATGCAAACCTGCACGTGTTTGGAATGTGGCCGCGGAAAACTGGTGCACCTGGAGAAAAACCCACATGGCCTCAGGGAGTGTGCAAACTCCACACACAGCATTGGAGGTCAGGATTGAACCCGGGTCTCTGGCGCTGTGGGGCAGCAGCTTGACCAGCTACGCCACTGTGCCCACCATTCTCTAATGCCAATTCATTCAAGTGGTGTCCATGACTGGGCAACAACAATCTTCCAGTTTTGATTTGTCTACAGCTTCATCAGAAAAAGAGGTCTGGCAAGTTTAGGGAAGGTGCATTAAAGGTTGGGCTGTTACACCCCATGTTTCTGGAAGAGTCCACCCCGACTTCTTGTAGGCTGTAGGCCGAGGTGCTTTTTTTTGTTTAAATTCGTGACTACCTATACTTTTAATATATTGTGTAAAAGTATTATAGAAATCATACCTGAAACTCGTCAAGAGCAAAACCTGCATATATTTTAAAAATATGAGAAAAACCTCCAAATGGTGCCCAGGTAAGACCCATTGTCGTGGAGGGTAGGTGTGAGCTGAAGACTGGTGTATGAGAGGCAGGTGCAGTGACGGTGATTAGAATGAAGCCGGAAGGTGGTCTGCATCCATCCTGACCCCGGGCTGTGAACGGAGGTGCGGATGCCGGCTTCCACTGCCCAAAATGAGAAAGTCAGTTACCCCAGGCCTCATTAACGCCGGCCCTGTCCCTTCCTCACAGAATCATAGAGTCACACTGCAGGGAAACAGGCCTTATGTCCCAACATGCCCATGACCACCAAGATGCCCCATCAGCACAAATCCCACCAGCGCGCATTTGGCCCATGTCCATCTATCCTTTCCTATCCATGTACCTGTCCAAACGGCGCTTCAATGCAGTTATATCTGACCTCATCTACCTCCTCTAGTAGTTTGTTTCATATACCCACCACCTTCGATATGAAAAGTTGCCCTTCGGATTTCTACTAAATCTTTCCCCTCTCAACTTAAACATAAATCCTGTGGTTCATGATTCCCCTAAAGGTTCTGGTAAAAATATTCTGTGCATTCACCCTAACTATTTGCCTCTTGACTGTCTACACCTCTATCAGATTACCTTCGCACTCCTGCGCTCCACGGAATAAAGTCTACCCTGCCAACTCTTCTTTCGCTCTGTGACCTTCGATTCCTGGCAATCAGCCTCGGTAAATGTTTCCTGCTCTCTTTCCAGCTATCTGTTCCTGCCTCTGGCTGCCGCCAGCCTATTCACGGCCTGTTAATATCTTCACTGATCCCTCCCTAGTGTGAGATTAGTTTGGAAGCGGCCACAATGACATTCTTCACATTGAGCACTTGCAGCCAAATAACATTTATTCCCCGAATACTGCCAGCGTCGTGCAGTAAACACTCGCGATAGGGTTCAGCAGTGCGCGGAAAGGGACATTGCGTTTGAACCAGGAAGTAGAGAGTTAAAATGACTTCGAAAGACAAGGTCGAGAGTTTAACTGAGGAGGCCACATGTCCAATCTGCCTGGATTTCTTCACGATCCGGTTACTGGACTGCGGGCGCAACTTTCTGCACGCCCTGTAACATAAAGTTGGGACAGGGAGGGGAGAAACTCCTGCCCTCTGTCACCCTGACTCTCTCCCGGACTTCTATCCGGCATATCTATCACTATCCGCGTGTCCTCTAATGCTCTATCTCTCTCACTCCCCTATAACCCCAATCCCCACCCCTCGCCCTCCACCTCTCCCCAACCCTCCACCCCCCCCCCCCCCTCTCTCCCCCTCTCCCTCTACTCTCTCTCTCCACCTAAAGCACCAAACACCATCAAATCTGCTTAACCTTATCCGCTGGCCCCTCGAGGATATAAAGGTTTTGGAACAAGCCCCATAACTTCCTCCAACTAAACGAGAGTAAGTTCTGAGGTCATGCCTTCCTCGGCCCCTCGGACTCAATCAAAATGATAGCAGGCGGCCTTGGAAGCCTTACCCCACTACTTAAACCTCACGTCAAAAACCTTGGCATGATATTTGACTCAGCATTGAAATTTGACAAACAAGTCAATGCCGTGGTAAAAGCTAGCTTCTTTCAGCTTCAGACGACAGCTAAACTAAAACATTTCCAGTTTGATGACCTCGAAAAGATCACCCACACATTTATCTCCTCCTGCTTAGATTACTGCAACTCCCTCTACACTGGCATCAGCCAATCTTCTCTGTCCCACCAGCAACTGGTCCAAAACGCCGCAGTGGGACTACTGACGGGCACCCGACCTGGCCTCTGTGCGGTTCCGAATAAATTTCAAGATCCTCCTTTATGTCGACAATATCCTTAATGGGCTTGCCCCCACCTACATCAAAAGACTGCTTACACACCACACCACCCCCAGGTCCCGCAGATCGGCCGACTTGGGGTTACTGAACATCTAGGCATAAGCTCGGGCGACCGTGCCTTTGCGGCTGCAGCTCCTAGACTGTGGAACAGCATCCTTCTTCCCATCAGAACTGCCCCCTCCATCGACTCCTTTAAATCGAGACTTAAAACTCATCTCTACTCCCAAGACTTTCTTGAATTCTTCTGAGCAAGGGCTATATGTATGTAGTGATGTTTGTATTTAATCTATGAACCACTGTTGTATAACGTTAGTACCTCCATCAATGTAAAGCACTTTGGCCAACGAGAGTTGTTTTTTAAATGTGCTATATAAATAAAAGTGACTTGACTTGACTCCCTCTCTCCCCCTCTCTTTCTCCCTCGCTCCCACTTGTCGCCCTCCTTTTCTATTTTTCTATTTTCTACTTGTTTCATGCCGACCAAGATGCCCCATCTATGCTGGTCCTATGTGCCACGTTCATCCATCCCCCTCCCATCCGTTCAAATCCATGCACCTGTCCAATGTTTTTTATATGCTCTTACATGCCTCAAATAGCCGCCACGATGTAGCTGAGAAAGCGGCGAGGGAGAGGTGTGGCTACAACAGAAACAAGGAAGGTTACCCGCATTGTACAGAGAGGCAGGCAGAGCCCACTTGGAACACCACAATGTGTCGGCGGGCTTTAGGACCAGGGGGAGCCCGGAGCTGTGAAGCCGCCGCGGCTGCTGCTGAACCCGCGTTCATTGGGGTTTCGGGCGTGAAACAGTGGCGGAACAGTCTATGAAAGGGGTGGGGCCCGGCTGAGGAGAGGCGGAGCTCAGCCACGTCAATCACAGCCCTGACCAGGAAGTGGATGTCATTTGAAATCAGCTTTGGGTAAATTTCATTCCCTGAAATTAAATACATCAGTGTTTCCTATCGTGAATTGTTCATGATGTTAGTCTGCACAATAACATCACTTCAATAGCAGACACTGTAAATAAGAAGGGTCTCGACCCGAAACGTCACCCATTCCTTCTCTCCAGCGATGCTGCCTGTCCCGCTGAGTTACTCCACATTTTTGTGTCCATCTTCCATTTAAACCAGCATCTGCAGTTCTTTCCTATAGGCCTTAATTTTATTTAATAGTCTCATGTGTAAACTTGAATTCATGTACCTGTCTAAATGGTTCCTAAACGTTGCGGTAGTACCTGACTAAACGATCTCATCCAGCAGCTCATTCCATGCACCCACCACCTATTGTGTGAACAAAGTTACCCGTCAGGTAAATTCAATCTTTCCAGCCTCACCTGGAACCAATGTCCTCTCGTCCTTGATTTCCCTACTCTTGGCAAGAGACTCTGTGCGTCTACCCAATCTATTCCTTTCATGAACTTTTACATCTCTTCTAAGATCACCCCTCTAAGATCATGGAAAAGCAGCCAACATAATCAAATACTTGTCCCACTCCTGTCATTCCTTCTTCTCACTGTTCTTGTGGGCCGAAGAGCCTGTTCTAGAGCACGTTCTATTTCGGCATGGCCATCAACAGCATCGAGAGAACTATTGTATCTCCCACTCCCAACATTCAGCTTTATTTTTCCCCCTTCAAGTAATTTCCAATTTCAATCCTCCCTCCTATTTACACCTCCCTAGTCAGACCTTTACCGCCCTCTTCCGAATGACATCAACACCAATTCGAGGACCAGAGGACATAGGTTCAAAGTGAAGGGAAAAAGGTTGCTAAGAATCCGAGGGGTAACTTTTTCACACAAAGGGTGATGGGTGTGTGGAACAGCCTGCCAGAGGAGGTATGTGAAAGAAGGAACTGCAGATGCTGGTTTAAACCGAAGATAGGCACAACAATCTGGATTAACTCAGCGGGACAGCCTGCATATCTGGAGAGAAGGTTTGCAGTCAAGACCCTTCTTCAGATGATGCCAGAGCAGGTAGTTGAGGCCGGGACTATCCCATCGTTTAAAAAACAGTTAGATGGATAGGACAGGTTTGGAGGGATATGGACCAAGCGCAGGCAGGTGGGACTGGTGTAGTTTGGACATGTTGCCTAGTTGGGCCGAAGGGCCTGTTTCCACACTATATGACTCTAGACTGACACAACATGATGTAGTCTCAGCGGGTCATAGAAACATAGAAAATAGGTGCAGGAGTAGGCCATTCGGCCCCTCAAGACAGCACCGCCATTCAATATGGTCATGGCTGATCATCTAAAATCAGTGGGGCCAAGTAAAGAGCGTTCACGTCGCGGCCCTGTTTCAACCAATCTTTCCACCACCACGCACAAGAAGCACAAGAAGCGCAAGACAGACACCATTGTGCAGATGCCGAGAAGTGTGTTCAGCTCTGGCTGAACAACTTCTAATCTTGTGTGTGGACTCGATAAGAAGAAGATCTAAAAATCTGTACCCCCGTTCCTGCTTCCACCCCCCCCCCCTCCCCCCTCCCCCCTCCCCCCATATCCATTGATTCCGCTATATCTAACTCTTGAAAACATCCAGTGAATTGGCCTGTGGCAGAGCCTTTCACAAATTCACGACTCTCTGGGTGAAGAAGTTTTTCCTCATCTCAGTCCTAAATGGCCTACCCCTTATTTTTAAACTGTGGCACCTGGTTCTGGACTCCCCCAACTGCGGGAGCATGTTTTCCTGCATGCCTGTCCAATCCCTTAAGAATGTTATGTTTCTATAAGATGTTCCTCTCATCCTTCTAAATTCCAGTGAATACAAGCCCAGTCGTCCCATTCTTTCATCATACAGTATGTCATTCCCGTCTGCAGGATGAGGTGACAGCAGAGCTCTGGTGCTCTCCCCAGAGAATGGGCGAAAACTGAGAGAAACAAAATGGCTTTCAAACCCAAGGCAACACGACTTGGTAACGGAAAGTGAAATATCACTCCCACTTTGTCTCAGCAGACATTTCATGAGAGCTTGCACGTTTGCAACTTACTTGATGCGCGAAGAACAGTGGTTCTTGATTAGTACGGGCATACAATACAATACAATACAATACAATTTATTTGTCATTTGGATCCCTTGAGGTCCAAATGAAATGACGTTTCTGCAGCCATACATTACAAAACAAAAAGACCCGAGACACAACAGAACAGTCATGATTGAATGGTGGAGTAGACTCGATGGGCCGAATAGCCTAATTCTGTTCCTGTGTCTCATGATCATGAGATTGGCACAATCTCGTTTCATCCCACATCTCAATGATGTGTGAGCTCTGGAGAAAAGGAATAGGTGACGTTTCTCATCTGAAGAAGGGTCTTCACCCAAAACATCACCTATCCATGTTCTCCATAGAAGCTGCCCAACCCGCAGAGTAACTCCATCACTCTGCGAAACGTCATCTATCCGTGTTCTCCACAGATGCTGCCTGATCCGTAGAGTTACTCCATCACTCTGCGAAACGTCATCTATCCATGTTCTCCACAGATGCTGCCTGACCCACAGAGTTACTCCAGCATTTTGTGTCTATCTTCAATGCTGAAGACACAGAGTGCTGGAATAACTCAGTGGGTCAGGCAGCATCTATGGAGAACATGGATAGGTGACGTTTCACAGAGTTTCTTTGAATATAATTCATGCGGCGTCATTAAACATAGAAAATAGGTGCAGGAGGAGGCCATTCGGCCCTTTGAGCCAGCACCGCCATTCATTGTGATCATGGCTGATCATCCCCTATCAATAACCGGTGCCTGCCCAGGGCCGGTGCTAGGAATTGTGGGGCCCAATTAGAAAACTGATGGCGGGGCCCCTACTCTAGAAAAGTAAAAATTTATGTATGTTTATATTTCGTGTAGTTTCGGGAATTTTAAGGCAAGCTGGTTGGTGATTGGATGCAACCCCCTTAGAGACAGCGTTTGATTGGCCGCCAAATAAATTTGTCAAATCTGTAACAAAAATCGCTGGTCGGTGCGAACTCAGTGGACTATCTGGTTGTATCTCCAAACTAATCTGGTTGTATCTCCAAACTAATCTGGTTGTATCTCCAAACTAATCTGGTTGTATCAACCAGACTATCTGGTGGTATCTCCAAACTAAACAGTATAACATGCAGGTACATTCATTTAAAATTAAATTCAGTGCTTATTTCACATGATTTCTCACTGTGTAAAGCTCAATATCTGACCAATTTCTGTTTAACACGTTTGGTCTGCCGTGAGCATTTTTCGTTGCATCTCGTTGCATCTCCCCTTTTCCTAATCGGCCACAATTCAGATAATAGTCTACTTTCCTGTTTTTGCCACCAAAGTGGATAACCTCACATTTATCCACATTATACTGCATCTCCCATGCATTTGCCCACTCACCCAGCCTATCCAAGTCACCTTGCAGCCTCCTAGTTTAGAGGGGTTTAAACGGTTTAGAGATGTTTAGAGGGCTTCAGATGGGTTCAAGTGTGTTTACAATTAGAGGGGAATAGAGGGAAATAGGGGGGCTAGAGGAGTTTTAGAGGTGTTCAGAGGGTCCCAGAGGGGTTTAGAGACGTTATAAGCCCCCCGTGAGAAATTGTATTTCTCTGAAATTGAAGATAGACATAAAGCTGGAGTAACTCTGCAGGGCAGGCAGCGCAGCGACTTTAGAGAGAAGACCCTTCTTCAGACTAAACTGAACTCTCGTCGGTGAGATTAGTTATGATTGTCTGAAGAAAGGTCTCGACCAGAAACGCAACCCTCTCCCCAGAGCCCTTGCGCGTCCCGTTGAGCCACCTTCAACTTCAGAGCCAAACAAAAAACACAGAGTGCTGGAGGAACTCAGCGGGCCAGGCGACTGCCTCACCCGCTGGGTTTCTCCAGCATTTTTGTCTACCGCAAAACGTCAATGATTCCGGGAATGCCGAGGCGACAGTGTGAGAGAGCTAGAGAGAGACGAGATGGGGAGCGGGAGAGGGAGAGAGGGGAGGGAGAGAGCAAAACACAAAGAGACACAACGTGGGTCGGTAGGTGAATGACTAACCTGCACACCAGGAAGAAGCCCCTTCTCGCGCTCCGGGGCCCTCACTCATGATGGTGAGTTTAAAGAAATTCTCAACGTGTCATCGATCTACATTACATCTACATGTAATTGTGTTTTAAACAAGTATTAATGACGCCGCGTGAATTTTATTTAAAGGAACACGACGTTATTAATACTTGTTCAAAACACAATAACATTTACTGAGGAAGGCGGATGGATGCATTGATGACATGATTGTATAACAACGAGTTAAGTACTTGCTGATAAGAAGTGCTAACAGTACTAGTTAACACATCGTTTGTGTCTGATGGCCGTGCAGCGGTTGTTATACACAAAGATCCTATAGTGGAGCTCTGCTAGAAGATCTTTGGTTATACATGTTCGTTTAAAAAAAAAATCCGGGTGGCGAATTAAAAAAAACTTTAGTTAACAAAGAGAATTCGTATTTCCATACGAAGTACGGAACATTAGTGCGGGGCCCCCCTAGGCGCGGGGCCCAATTGGGAGCAATCAGTCAAATCGGCTTAAAACCGGCCCTGTGCCTGCCTTCTCCCCATATATTTTGACTCCACAAGCCCCTAGAGCTCTATCTAACTCTCTCTTAAATCCATCCAGTGACTTGGCCTCCACTGCTCTCTGTGGCAGGGAATTCCATAAATTCACAACTCTCTGGGTGAAAAATGTTTTCTCACCTGTCTTAAATGACCTCCCCTTTATTCTAAGAATACTTTATTAATACTTTATTAATACAAGTATCATTAATACTTGTTCAAAACACAATTACATTTACTGAGGAATGTAGATTGATGCATTGATGACACATTGAGAATTTCTTAAAACTAACCATCATGAGTGAGGGCTTCTTCTTGATGAGCTTCTTGGTGTGCAGCAGGTTAGTCATTCAACTTACCATCTGACCCATGTTGTGTCTTTCTTTCGCACTCTCCCTCCCTCTCTCTCTCTCCTGCTCCCCATCCCATCTCTCTAGATGTCGCGGCATTCCCGGAATCATTGACGTTTTGCGGTAGACAAAACTGCTGGAGAAACTCAGCGGGAGAGGCAGCATCTATGGAGCGAAGGAAATAGGCAACGTTTCGGTTCGAAACCCCACTTCAGACCCGGCCCGAAACGTTGGCTATTTCCTTCGCTGCATAGATGCTGCCTCACCCGCTGAGTTTCTCCAGCATTTTTATCTTCCTTCGATTTTGCAGCATCTGCAGTTCCTTCTTAGACATTTTTGCATCTGCAGTTCCTTCTTAGACGTTTTGCAGTGACGGCTTCATCTGCGGTTCCTTTCTGTTGGGGGAGGGAGGGGGAGTCCTGGCCCAATGGCGGCTCTTGATAAGTGAAATGATCCCTCCGCGGATGCTGCCTTGCCCGCTGTGTTCCTCCAGCACTCTGTGTTTTTGTTTGGCTCTGAAGTTGAAGGTGGACCCCCGTATGTCTACCTTCAACTCCCTGTCTGTGGTGGCTCAGCGGGACGGGCAAATTGTAATTTATTTATCTATCTGTTACGTACCTACAGCAAATAATACAATAATATTAAAGTTCTGATCTGGAGAATATCACATTTTTGAATTTTCAAGGCAGTCACAACGGTCAATTTTGTAATTAGCTACAATTAGGTAATTAACTAATTATATGCTTTCAGGTCTTCCATGAAAGATGTTTTATATTTGTTTCAGAATGCTTCAATCTATAATAACTGAAAATTTCATTCAGTTCTCTTAATTTTTAAGAAAGTTATGGGCTTTTGACTGTCCTCGATCACAGCTTTTGTGTTAAGTCAATGGAAAAGCAATAGGGAACAAGATGCTAATTTCCGAGTATGAAAATGGCCATTCTGAAAAGGACCCGTTCACTCCTACTCTTTGCTTCCTGTCTGCCAACCAATTTTCAGTCCACGTCAACACCCTAACCCCAATACCATGTGCTCTAATTTTAGTCACCAGCCTCCCGTGCTCCCCATCAATCCATTTTACTTGTCACATCCTCAAAAAATTCCAGAAGATTAGTCAGGCATAATTTTCCTTTCATAAATCCATGCAGACGGACTAATCCTTTTATTGGTATCCAAATGCCCCAATATTACCTCTTTAATAATTGACTCCAGCATCTTTCCCACCACCGAAGTCAGGCGAACTGGTCTGTAATTCCCCGTTTTCTCTCTCGCTCCTTTTCTTGAAAAGTGGGATAACATTAGCTATCCTTCTATCCACAGGAACTGATCCTGAATCTATTGAACATTGGAAAATGATCACCAATGCGTCCACTATTTCTAGAGCCACCGCCCTGAGGACCCTGGGATGCAGTCCATCAGGCCCTGGGGATTTATCATCCTTCAGTCACATTAGCCTATCCAATACTATTTCTCACCTAACAAAAAATTCTTTCAGTTCCTCGACCCCCTTGGATCCTCCGTCCTCCAGTACTTCTGGGAGATTGTTTGTGTCTTCCTTAGTGAAGACAGATCCACCTGTTCAACTCTTCTGCCATTTCCTTGTTCCCCATAATAATTTCACCCGTGTCTGCCTTCAAGGGACCCACATTTGACTTTGCTATTCTTTTTTCCTTAACTTATCCAAAGAAGCTTTTACTGTCCTTCTTTACATTCCTGGCCGGCTTCCCTTCGTACTTATGTTGTCCTATGAAAGTTTCCCAATTCTCTGTCTTCCGGGTACTCTTGGCTGTGTTATACATCTTTTATTTTAGTTTTATTCTATCCCTAACTTCTCTTGTCAGCCACGGTTGCCTCCTACTCTCCTTAGAATCTTTCTTCCTTTTTGGAATGAAATGATCCTGCGTCTTCCGGATTATGCCCAGAAATTCCTGCCATTGCTGTTCCACCGTCATTCCTGCTAGTATCCCTTTCCAGTTTACCTTGGCAGCTTCTCTCATCTGCCTTCATAGTCCCCTTTGTTCAACTGCATCACTGACACTTCCGATTTAACCTTCTCTTTCTCAAATTGCAGATTAAAACTAATCATATTATGACCACTACCTCCAAGCAGTTCCTTTATCTCGAGTTCTCTTATCAAATTTGGTTAATTGGACAACACTAAATCCAGAATTGCCTTTTCTCTGGTCGGCTCCATTACAAGCTGCTTTTAGAATCCATCTCGGAGGCACTCTACAAACTCTCTTTCTTGAGGTCCTGAGCCAACCTGATTTTCCCAGTCTACCTGCATATTGAAATCCCCCATCACCACAGTGGCATTACTTTTGTTCCATGCCAGTTTTAACTCCTGCTGCAACTTACACCCTACATCCGGGCTACTATTTGGGGGTGTGTAGATAACACCAAATAGTGACTTCTTGCCTTTACAATTCCTCAACTCAATCCACAGTGAATCTACCTCGTCAGTCCATATAACCATATAACCATATAACAATTACAGCACGGAAACAGGCCATCACGACCCTTCTAGTCCATGCCGAACACATAATCTCCCCTAGTCCCATATACCTGCGCTCAGACCATAACCCTCCATTCCTTTCCCATCCATATAACTATCCAATTTATTTTTAAATGATAAAAACGAACCTGCCTCCACCACCTTCACTGGAAGCTCATTCCACACAGCTACCACTCTCTGAGTAAAGAAGTTCCCCCTCATGTTACCCCTAAACTTCAGTCCCTTAATTCTCAAGTCATGTCCCCTTGTTTGAACTTCCCTACTCTCAGTGGGAAAAGCTTTTCCACGTCAACTCTGTCTATCCCTCTCATCATTTAAAAAACCTCTATCAAGTCCCCCCCTTAACCTTCTGCGCTCCAAAGAATAAAGCCCTAACTTGTTCAACCTTTCTCTGTAACTTAGTTGCTGAAACCCAGGCAACATTCTAGTAAATCTCCTCTGTACTCTCTCTATTGAAGTTCTTATGAGGAAGTCCTTATGTCTTCCCTCGCAAGGGACTAAATTCCATCCCTCACCAGCAGAGCTACCCCACCCCCCCCCCCCCCCCCCCCCCCCCCCTCCCCCTCCTCTGCCCGCCAGTCTGTCTTTTCTATAGAATGTATAACCCTGAATATTAAGTTCCCAGATCCGATCCTCCTGCAGCCACGTCTCGGTAATCCCCACAATTTTGTATCTACCAACCTCGATCTGAGCCTCAAGCTCATCTACTTTACTTCTTATACTATGCGCATTCAAATATAGTACTTTTAATTCCTTATGCCCCTGTCCCAATTAGGAAACCTGAACGAAAACCTCTGGAGACTTTGCGCCCCACCCAAGGTTTCTGTCCGTTTCCCGGAGGTTTTTGTCTTTGGTCAAAAGTGGGTTCCGCTTCTTCTATGTTCTGGCGACTATTTCAAAAAATTCAAAATCGGCCCGGCTGCGACTAAAATCGGTAATTTTTAGTCGAAGCCGGTTGCAATGTTAGTTGAAGGTGGTTGCTGGAGGTTGCAGGTACCTTCCACTACCTGCAACCTCCGGCAACCACCTGCAACCTCCAGCGAGCCAAACTGACTCGCCTCTTTCTCTCCTCCCACACGGGCTTGAGCCAATCAGTGCTTCTTCCTTCTTCTCCTTGTTGCTGCTTCTTCAAAATCCACGTAAGCTCTGTGGCGAGTAAGGTGGCGAAAAATCGTTGCGCTATGGCGGATTGTTTTTACGCAAATTTAAAAACAGGGCAAACTGCAAGAGGACAAGATGAGAGGGCGGCAGACGGGCAGGCGATCAGGCATGCAGGCATTGTTCTGATCGGTGGTCTAATGTAAAAGGTAACGAGGTTTAAAAATCTTAAAAACTGCATATGCGCAGATTGATCTGCTCTCCTGCCAGTCAGCGCCACATGGATTAGTCTTTCCACCTGTCACTCAGCGGGACGGTCCGCCACTTCCTGCGCCATCGCATATTTACTGGAGCTGAGGATGGCCGGCGGAGGCTTCCAATCGGACACAATTTTCGGATGGAACGGAAGCCCAGCCCCGTCGCATGCACCAAATGGAAAGGGGAGAATCTGATCCCCGCGGAGGAGAATGTCCAGTAACCAGCACCCACTGTGAGTTCCCATCGCACTGTCAGCTCCATCCCCGTCCGCTCTCGTCGCCCTCGTTGGCTCCTGACCCCCATGATACCCCTCTCCCTCACAACCCCATCTTTTCTCCGAGCTCTCTCCCTGCCCCAACCCCCCTCCCTCCATACCCCCCCTCCCCCACACACAACCACTCCCCTCTCCCCCTGCTCACACCACCCCTCTCCTCCCCCACATCCTCCCCGCCCACACACACCCCCTCCACCACACAACCCCCAACCCACACCCCTCTCGCCACAACCCAGCGTCTATCCACATACCTCGCCGCCCTGGCCCACCGTGCCCTACCCCCGCCCTACACACCTCCTCCCTTGCCCACCTGCCCACACACCCCCGCCCACACCCCCCAACACCACACCCCCTCCCCCCACCCACCACACCAGCCACCCCTCCCCCCCAACCACCACACCCCCTCCCCCCACCAACCACCACCCCCTCCCCCCAGCCACACAGCCCCAAACCAGCCCCTCGCACCCCCACCCACGACACACCCCCTCCCCCCACCCACACCCCAACACCAGCACCCCCTCCCCCCCACCCCCACACACCCCCTCCCCCGCACCCACACAACACCAACATCCACCCCCACCCTCCACCCCCAAACCCACACACACCGCCTCCCCCCCCACACACCACCCCCTCCCCCCCAACCCACACACGCCCTCCCCCCCCACCCACACACCACCCCCTCCCCCCACAAACTCCCGACGTAAATGAAAAAAACTTTCAAATTAAGGATGTTTCATTCTAACTATGTTTAATATAAAATAATTATAAATAATTAAAAAAACCATTACCATTTATGTCAGAAATTGACATTGTTGTGGGAAATCAACGTGGAGCGTGGGCGGGGTAGAGGTTGGAGGGTTGTCGAGCGTGGGGTAGCCAACTTCCAGCATCACATCACTGGATCTCCATGGACGCGGAACCGGTAGAGGCAGGTGTATTCTGGATGACCCCATTTGTTATTCACCCTCAGTTCAATTAGTTTAAATGCTGCAGCATCTTTATTCTACAAAGCAAAAAAAACATGACGACAGATCAGGGAACCTGTGCTTCAGTATGAAAGTACTGTGGGCAGGAGAGAAGGTGGATTAGCTACAAACCAGACTTAAAACATCCTGCTGATCATGGATTTCAGGACATTCTATTCAATTACATACAGCATTGATAACAAGCCTTTTATCATGGTAGATGTTTTACAGAGGTATAAGAAGAACATGGATCTCAAATTACTGCAGGAAATGCTGGGAGCAACAGCTTTACTCCATGTAGCATCGTGGATGGGGAGAGAACAAGCTTATTTACACAGACTTGCTTTGTGGCAACTGGCAAATTGTGAATAAAGTGGCCATGAAAAAAAAAACTTCTACTCTGGAAAGATAAATGGCTGGAGTAACTCAGTGGGTCAGGCAGCATTCCTGGACCTGCCTGTCCTGCTGAGTTACTCCAACATTTTCCGCTTTCCTTGGTAAACCAGCATTTGCTGGTTCTTGATTCTACAATCCATAATCTGGATTGGTTCAGCAAGTTTGATGTAGGTGCTTCAAGTAGATCAGCCACTGATCCAGCTCTCCTTGGTTTCCCTATCTCTGCATCTGAAAACATGTTTATCCTTGACCAGACTGCATGAATGGTCAATTTAAAAAAGTATTTCTGCACACCTGCTGCCTGACACAAGTATTTCTAGCATTTTGCTTCAGTCCTCCATCACCTGCAGATTTGCAATTTCTATTTTTAACGTCATTTGTTCCAGTCAATATGATATTTGCGATAATACGAATCTGAAGAAGGGTCTCGACTCGAAACGCCTCCCATTCCTTCTCTCCAAAGAAGCTGCCTGATCCACTGAATTACTCCTGCATTTTGTGTTCATATTCGGTGTAAAGCATCTGCAGCATCAGCATTTCCTTCTTACACAATACGCTATTTGCAAATCTCAAACTCCTCACATACTTGCCAAACATATTTAATCTTCAGGAAAAGACACATGTGAGAGAACTTACTGACGGTCCATCTGATCCCTTGGGTCAGATCTTACAGCCAAGACCCATGAGCATTACTGAAGGGGGCTGCAAATCTGTTCAGTTAAGAAGGGATCAGCTGCAAGCAAGATTGGGTGAAGGGGGTTGGACAAAAATCTACATTAGGGCCTCCATTGGAAGTCTGAGCTGATCAGTGGCGCAGGAACAAGAATGATTGGGGTTAGGTCTTGGGGATCAAGAAGTCAGTACAGAGCCTACCTTTGGTTCTAACCAGTGTTGCATTGTGAAGGTAGAAATACATTGTGGAGAACAATACATCCTGAATGAAGGAGCTCGGGGAGATTAGCATCAGTAAAACAAAAAAGCATTGGAGGAAATACAGTAACAAAAGATGATAAATCCCCATGGCTGGACAAACTACATCTTAATATTTTGAAAGATGGCGATTGCAACAATGGTTGTCATCTTTCAAAATTCCATAAATTGTAGGCTTTTCCCACAAAACAGAAGGTAGCAAATTCCAGAAAGGAGGTAGTTACAGATCAATTTGCCTTTTAGAGTTATGGAAAATAATGCAATCTATTAATACAGAAGTAGTAGCATGATGCTTAAAATAAATAGGCTGAGTAGGGTCAAGATTGATTTTCAATCACAAATGTTTGACAAATCCATTCAAGATTTTTTTAAAGGTTTAACTAGCAGGAGTAAGATGGTGTGTATTTAGACTTTCAGAAAGTGTCCAACTAAGTCCCATTAATAATTTGGACGAAGGGATCAAAACATGTAGAAGTTTGCTAACCAAACCAGGGTGGCTGTGTGAGCTGAATAGGATTAGGAGAGGCTTTTTTGGATAATGACAGGTTTTGCAAACATACTTGGTGAATAAAGTGTGATTCTGAATCTGAAATGAATGAGCAGGGACATGCAGATGAAATATCATGCAGAAAATTGGTTGGAAGAAGAACACAAAAAAGCAGGTTCTTTATGACGCAGTATCCTGGGCATGATCAACTCCATTGAACGTTTGCGGCAATGCCCCAGAAGAAGAAAGAACAACAACACCCTGCAAAGACCAATGCGGAGACCACATCAGATGCACAACAGGGACAATCACAGTAAATACTGCCGTTTCCAGAGTAAAAGAAATTTCAAGACGCTGCATGAAAACAGCACCGTGCCAGAATTTCAAGCTTTAGTTGCCTTCACTGGAGTTCATCCCCATTCACTCACAGGATCATGTGATTGATATTTGCCACCTCGATCTTCATTACTGGAATGAATGAGCTTGGCATTCTATAAAGCCTTTGCCGGAAGCAAATATGTTTTAAGTGAGAAAAGGGCGGCACGGAGGCGCAGCGGTAGAGTTGCTGCCTTACAGCTCCGGGTTCCAGAGTTTGTACATTCTCCCAGTGGGTTTTCTCCAAGATCTTCGGTTTCCTTCCACACCAAATACTGGTTTGTCAAGTCAAGTCAAAAGAGTTTATTGTCATGTGTCCCAGATAGGATAATGAAATTCTTGCTTGCTTCTTGCTTGCTGCAGCACAACACAATATTGTAGGCATAAATATAGAACAGATCAGTGTGTCCATATACTGTAGAATATATATACACACATAAATAAACAGATAAAGTGCAATAGGCTGTTATAGTTCAGAGTTTGTTTGAAGTTGTGTTTAATAGTTTGATGGCTGTGGGGAAGTAGCTGTTCCTGAACCTGGATGTTGCAGATTTCAGGCTCCTGCACCTTCTAACTGATGGCAGCGGAGAAATGAGTGTGTGGCCAGGATTCTGGGGGTCCTTGATGATGTTGGCAGCCTTTTTGAGGCAGCGACTGCGATAGATCCCCTTGATGGTAGGGAGGTCAGAGCCGATGATGGTCTGGGCAGTGTTTACAACTTTTTGCAGCATTTTCCGCTCCTGGACGCTCAAGTAGCCAAACCAAGCCATGATGCAACCAGTCAGCATGCTCTCTACTGTGCACCTGTAGAAGTTCGAGAAAGCACTCCTTCTCATACCGACTCTCTGTAATCTGCTCAGGAAGTAGAGACGCTGATGTACTTTCTTTATAATTGCATCAGTATTCTGGGACCAGGAGAGATCTTCGTAAATATGCACGCCCAGGAATTTGAAGTTCTATACCCTTTCCACCATCTGTGGGTCCCCATCATTCCCCTTCCAAAGTCCACAATCAGCTCCTCTCAGCTGATGTTGAGAACCAAGTTATTGCGCTTGCACCATTTGGTCTATCGGTCGATCTCATTTTTATATTCTGACTCGTCCCCATCTGTGATACGTCCCACAACAGTGGTGTCGTCGGCGAACTTGATGGAGTTTGCACTATGTCCGGCCACGCAGTCATGAGTATAAAGTGAGTACAGCAGGGGGCTGAGCACGCAGCCTTGAGGTGCTCCCGTGCTGATTGTTATCGAGGATGACACATTTCCACCAATACAGACAGATTGTGGTCTGTGAATGAGGAAGTCGAGGAGCCAATTGCAGAGGGATGCGCAATTGAGCTGAGACCTGAGAGCTTGGTAACCAGCTTGGAGGGGATGATGGTATTAAATGTCGAGCTGTAGTCAATGAATAACAGCCTGACATATGAGTTTTTGTTGTCCAAGTGGTCCAGAGCCAAGTGGAGAGCGAGTGAGATCGCATCCACCATTGATCTGTTGTGGCAGTAAGCGAACTGCAGTGGGTCCAGGTTTTTGTCGAGGTATGAGTTGATTTGCTCCATGATCAGCCTCTCAAAGCACTTCATCACCACAGACGTTAGTGCCACTGGTCTATAGTCATTGAGGCACATCACCTTGCTCTTCTTGGGTACCAATATTATTGATGCCATTTTAGATCAGGTGCGAACCTCAGACCTCAGATGTGAGAAGTTGAAAATGTCCATAAAAACTCCAGCCAGTTGGTCCGCACAGGTGTTCAAAACACGCCCGGATATACCATCAGGTCCAGGCACTTTTCGAGGGTTCACCCCTGTTGTGTATTTGGATGCTTTGAACAACGAATAAAGGCTTCGGACACCGAGTAATCTTACAAGCTTCTTTACTGCAGGACGCCACCTTGAATCTCCCACTGCTCATGCGTACTTGCACCAGATATCACAAGACACTAATTACCTATGCTAATTATCACATACCTAACACTCCTCCCCCTTTAACTTGGAGGCAGGTAACACCATTTCTATTACATACCTAACAACCCCCCTGAAGGATCTTCTAACGTCGGCCTCTGTGACTGTGACCGAAATACCATCATGGCGAATTGGGGCTCTGAGGCACATCAGTGTTCTCCGTTGCAAAGCGTGCATAAAACGCATTGAGCTCATCAGGTAGTGATGCTTCACTGACATTCGAGATTGCAGTGTCTCCTGATTCCGCCTTTTAGGAAGTGATTGCATTCAAGCCTCGCCACAGTTGCCAAACATTCGACTCATCATCCAGCTTGCAGTAGAAGTCCCTTTTGGCCTTTTTGATGGTCTTGCCAAGATCGTATCTAGACTTCTTGTAGACCTCTATCTTCAGACCTGAATGCCTGGGTTCTGGTCTTCAGAAGAATGCGGATCTCATGGTTCATCCAAGGCTTCTGGTTAGGAATCACTCAGAAGGTTTTTGTTGGGATGCAGTCCTCAACACATTTGTTTATGAAGTCTAAAGCGACTGTGACGTATTCATTCAGGTCCGTTGTCGAGTCCCTGAACATTGCCCAATCTACAGACTCCATACAGTCCTGGAGTTGTTCCTCTGCCACCCTGGGGGTGTGCTCTTCAATTGATAACTGTAGCCAGGAAGAAGCATCTGGGGAACAGTAGCTCTCTACTGCAGTGTGGTTGATGCACCAGTCATTGTTGATGTAGATGCAGAGCCCGCCACCCTTGCTCTTACCGGAGTCCTTTGTTCTATCAGCACAATGCAGTCCATCGGGAACCAGCGCGCTGAGCCATGTCTCTGTGAAGATCAGCACACAGCAGTCTTTCAGGGATCGCTGGGTGTTGATCCAGAGCCTTACCTCATTCAGCTTGTTGGTGAGTGACCGGACATTCGCGAGAAAGACACTTGGGAGCGATGGTCTTTGTGGAGCCCTCCGTAGCCTGTCCTGCATCCCCGCTCGCTTTCCACGTTTCTGCTTTTGCTCCCGGCGCTTGCTCCGTCTCCTACCCTCCGGAGTGGTGATCCAGGGGGCTGTTCTGCCCAGCTCCATCGGGATTTTGGTAAGGGTACTGTAGTACTCGCAAGCCAGTTTCTCGCAGCCATGTCTGATATTGAGCAGTTCCGTGCGGCTCCATGTGTGACCCGTCGGGGTTGCGATGCGGGTCCTGGATTTCCTCGTCCTGGAGGTGAGTTTCTTCCTATGGTTACTGGGGTTTTAGGGGTTCTCGGGGTTCTGAGGTTTTAAATACCTTATTTTCACAGCCGCGTTCGGTACCGGGCTGCTCCGAATTAACTCGGACTTGGGAGCGCAAAGTCGCTGCGTCTGAACGCGCCGCCATCTTCAGGTGTCTTTATGGTTGGCTTTGTTGAAATCCCCGGCAATGGTGGTAAATGCCTCGGGGCAAGCCGTCTGGTGTTTGTTGACCACGGCGTGCAGGACTTGGAAAGAACTGCCATGTCTGAGCACCACGCAGAGTTGACCATGAGGCAGACGCCCCCTCCTCTCCCTTTCCCAGATGCCAGTGTATGGTCCATGTAATGGATGGAGAAACCTTCAGGCTGGACTGCTGAGTCTGGGGAGCTGGTGGTGAGCCATGTCTGTGTGAAACAGAACACAGAGCATTCCCTCAGCTCCCATTGGTAAAGCAGCCTTGCTCTTATGTCCTCCACTTTATTTTCAAGGGACTGTACATTGGTCAGGAGGATGGTAGGGAGAGGGGGTCCAAGTCCCCTGCACGTCAGTCTGACCTGAAATCCTGCCCGTCGGCCACGTTTCCAGACACAATGGAGGCCTCGTCGTTTCCAGGTACTGTGTTTACTGTACCTGCTGCTTCTGCGAACCTGCGCTGGAACACCAGTGCGCTAACTGTCAAATATTGCCACATGCCAGATTTTGGTTAACAGTTACTACATCGCAAAGCCTATTTTTGTAAAAGATAAATATTTGAGGCACAGGAAAATAAAAGCTTGCAGGAAAAGGCCAAGGTTATAGGATTGTTCCAGCAAAGAATCAATGATCCCTTATGCACTTCCATACCTGCACCTCAAACGTCTGGATTGAATCCCCTTCTTCATTATACGTATATTGTCCCAACAGGACCCCTTCAGCTTGATTTTCATCATCCAAGCCCTGTGAACAAATGGAAAATAGTAAGCTTTCATTGCCACAGAGGGCTGTGGAGTTCAAGTCAGTGGATACTTTCAGGGTTGCCAACTCTCAGGCTTTTGGCACGAGACTCACGCATTTCGACAAATTCTCACGCTCTCACGCTGATCACAAATTTCCCACGCTCTGTCGTGAGAAATTCGGTGATCAACAAGAATTTCAACTGCATGGTCCGCGGGTGGAGAGCCAGGGCGGAGGGAGGGATGGAAGCAGCGGCGGAGGCAGATGTGGACGGGGAGCCAGGGCTGGCGAATGTTTGCCGGGCTGGCGAGTCGCTCGCTGCAGCTCCGGCCATGGAGCAGCCTCAGTGCAAGAGTCCTGGGCCGTCGGAAGCGTCGGAAGCGTTGTGCCGCTGCCGTTAAGTCTCTGTACCGAATTGGCCCTGGTGACCGGCATGGATCAGGCAGCGTCTCTGGAGAGAAGGAATGGGTGACGTTTCTGGTCGTGACCTTTCTAAGGGTCTCAACCCGAAACCTTTAGAAGGGTATCGACCCGAAATGTCACCCATTCCTTCTCTCCAGAGATGCTGCCTGTCCTGCTGAGTTGCTCCAGCATTTTGTGTCTCTCTTCGGTTTAACCAGCATCTGCAGTTCCTTCTCACACAATGACCCAACAAGCCGACTTTGAAGCTAGTAGCACTCGGGTGGGGGAGGGACGGAGATAGAGGTGATGTTAAAGAAATCGATATTCATACTCAATCGGGGAAATTAGTTCATATCTGTCTTTAAATTGATATTTTGTTCATCTTTAAATGTAAGTCTTGGATACATGTATCGCGGGAACAAATAAGCAAAGGCAAGATGGTAAATATAAACTACAAATTAACTTCAGAAAATGAAACTTGTAGAGATGAACTTTGCCCTTCACTTTACAATGAATTATCAATCAGGGATTATGCAGTAAATGTCATTCAAATACTCTGCAACCTTGGGATAATATTGTTCTTGTTCAAATATGATAGGTAAGTTGATTTGTTCAATATTATAATTAGTTCAAAGATACAGTGTGGAAACAGGCCCTTCGGCCCGAGTCCATGCCGACCATCGATCACCTGTTCACACTGATTCTATGTTATCCCACTTTCTCATCCATCCCCGACACACTAGGGGGCAATTTACAGAGGGCCAAATAACCTACAAACCCGCACGTCTTTGGGATGTGGGAGGAAACCCACGCAGTCACAGGGAGAACGTGCAAACTCCACACAGACAGCACCCGAAACCAGGATCGAACCCAGGTCTCCGGCGCTGTGGGGCATTAATTGTAATGCGAATACTTGGGCCTCTGCTGATATGTCGGGATGATTACCTAATATTACTGATTGTTATCCATTGTATTATTGATTATATATATTACGCCCGTTCTCCTTTATCTGTACATTGTGAGCGGCTTGCTTGCATTTACCGGATAGCACGCAACAAAACCTATTCCCTGTACCTCGCTACAGGTGGCAATAGTAAACTAAATCAATCTATTTACAGTACATGTCGCAGCGGCTCACGGCTCTCTGTCCTCGGTGCTCTTTCTTGTTCTTCGTGTACGTTGTGTTGTCCGTGTACGTCTTTGCTGTCGGTTCTGCGAACATCCGCTACAACCCGCTACACCCGCCAGAACCTCGTGGATATCGGTGACCAGCATCAGACATCTGTTTCGGGTGTCTTCCATCGCACGTATAACACCCCGGGCGACATAGCGAGACCATCGGGGTCCCCGTGGATTGTCGTTGGGTCTGAGAGGCGGCGCAGACGGAGGAGGGAGAGGAAGCAGAAGCGAGGCCGTAGGTCCGGTGTTTTGCTAAGGCTAAGAAAACAACCACACAAGCCACCTCTAACCGAGCCTGTATCTCTCCAATGCCAGATCCCTGGATCACAAAATGGATGACCTGGAATTACAACTCGCTGGAAATCGATATGTTTCGTGACTGCTGTATTATGATTATCACCGAAACCTGGCTTCATCACCCAGGGATACCTGATGCTAGCATGCAGTTAGCAGGACGGCGCGGGGACAGGACTATGGACTCCGGTAAGAGCAGGGGGAGGGGGGCCTCTGTATATACGTGCATGAGAATTGGTGCAACAACGGGATAATCATAGACAATCAGTGTTCCCCTGACCTCGAGTACAGTCTGTAAGATGCCGGCCTTTTTTTCCTACCGACGAGACTAACAGTAATGATTGTCATAGATACATAGATGAGATACATAGGAAAATAGGTGCAAGGAGTAGGCCATCGTCCCGTTCGAGCCTGCACCGCCATTCAATATGATCATGGCTGATCATCCAACGCAGTATCCCGTACCTGCCTTCTCTCCATACCCGCTGATCCCCTTAGCCCAGGGCCACATCTAACTCCCTCTTAATAGAGCCATGAAACGGGCCTCAACTACCCTCTGTGGCAGAGAGTTCCAGAGATTCACCACCTCTCTGTGGTGAAAAGAGTTTCTTCCTCATCTCGGTCCTAAAGGATGTCCTTTCCACAGTCATCCTTAAGCTGGTGACCCCTTGTCCTGGACTTCCCCAACATCGGGAACAATCTTTCCTGCATCCTAGGCCTGTCCAACCCATAATATTTTGTAACGTTTCTAATAAAGATCCCTCTCTCAATCTCCTCAATTCTAGCGGGGAAAGTATAAAGCCAAGTCTATCCAGCTCCTTTCGGTCATAGAGAAGTCCTGACATCCATGCAATCAGTCTGGTGAACCTTCTCTGAACCCCCTCTATGCTATAATGTCCTTACCTCCTATTTGAGACCAAAACTGGTACGCAATACTCCCAGGTGGTGGTCTCACCAAGACCCTGTACAACTGCAGTAGAACCTCCCTGCTCCTATACTCAAATCCTTTTGCTATGAAAGCTAACATACCATTCGCTTTCTTCACTGCCTGCTGCACCTGCATGCCTACTTTTAATGACTGTTGTACCATGACACCCAGGTCTCGCTGCATCTCCCCATTTTCCTAATCGGCCACCATTTAGATAATAGTCTGCTTTCCTGTTTTTGCCACCAAAGTGGATAACCTCACATTTATCCACATTATACTGCATCTGCCAAACCTTTGCCCACTCACCCAGCCTATCCAAGTCACCTTGCAGTCTCCTAGCATCCTCCTCACAGCTAACACTGCCCCCCAGCTTAGTGTCATCCGCAAACTTGGAGATGTTGCCTTCAATTCCCTCATCCAGATCATTAATATAAATTGTAAATAGCTGGGGTCCCAGCACTGAGCT